>NW_026908148.1:0-55680 GCF_033978785.1 Entelurus aequoreus | reverse complement strand
TTTTTCCTTCTCTCGATCAGACACTTAGAAAAAAAACGGAAAAAAAAAAAAAAAAAATTTGGATTTTTTCTAAGTACAAAATCGAGAGTGGCTAAAAATCACCTCTTTTTCCTTCTCTCGATCAGACACTTAGAAAAAAAATGAAAAAAAAAAAAAAAATTGGATTTTTTCTAAGTACAAAATCGAGAGAGGCTAAAAATCACCTCTTTTTCCTTTTCTCGATCAGACACTTAGAAAAAAAAATGAAAAAAAAAAAAAAAAAATTGGATTTTTTCTAAGTACAAAATCGAGAGAGGCTAAAAATCACCTCTTTTTCCTTCTCTCGATCAGACACTTAGAAAAAAAACGGAAAAAAAAAAAAAAAAAAATTTGGATTTTTTCTAAGTACAAAATCGAGAGTGGCTAAAAATCACCTCTTTTTCCTTCTCTCGATCAGACACTTAGAAAAAAAACGGAAAAAAAAAAAAAAAAAATTGGATTTTTTCTAAGTACAAAATCGAGAGTGGCTAAAAATCACCTCTTTTTCCTTCTCTCGATCAGACACTTAGAAAAAAAACGGAAAAAAAAAAAAAAAAATTTGGATTTTTTCTTAGTACAAAATCGAGAGTGGCTAAAAATCACCTCTTTTTCCTTCTCTCGATCAGACACTTAGAAAAAAAAATGAAAAAAAAAAAAAAAAAATTGGATTTTTTCTAAGTACAAAATCGAGAGAGGCTAAAAATCACCTCTTTTTCCTTTTCTCGATAAGACACTTAGAAAAAAAAATGAAAAAAAAAAAAAAAAAATTGGATTTTTTCTAAGTACAAAATCGAGAGAGGCTAAAAATCACCTCTTTTTCCTTCTCTCGATCAGACACTTAGAAAAAAAACGGAAAAAAAAAAAAAAAAAATTTGGATTTTTTCTAAGTACAAAATCGAGAGAGGCTAAAAATCACCTCTTTTTCCTTCTCTCGATCAGACACTTAGAAAAAAAACGGAAAAAAAAAAAAAAAAAATTTGGATTTTTTTCTAAGTACAAAATCGAGAGTGGCTAAAAATCACCTCTTTTTCCTTCTCTCGATCAGACACTTAGAAAAAAAACGGAAAAAAAAAAAAAAAAAATTTGGATTTTTTCTAAGTACAAAATCGAGAGAGGCTAAAAATCACCTCTTTTTCCTTTTCTCGATCAGACACTTAGAAAAAAAACGGAAAAAAAAAAAAAAAAAATTTGGATTTTTTCTAAGTATAAAAATCGAGAGAGGCTAAAAATCACCTCTTTTTCCTTTTCTCGATCAGACACTTAGAAAAAAAAATGAAAAAAAAAAAAAAAAAATTGGATTTTTTCTAAGTACAAAATCGAGAGAGGCTAAAAATCACCTCTTTTTCCTTCTCTCGATCAGACACTTAGAAAAAAAACGGAAAAAAAAAAAATAAAAATTTGGATTTTTTCTAAGTACAAAATCGAGAGTGGCTAAAAATCACCTCTTTTTCCTTCTCTCGATCAGACACTTAGAAAAAAAACGGAAAAAAAAAAAAAAAAATTTGGATTTTTTCTAAGTACAAAATCGAGAGTGGCTAAAAATCACCTCTTTTTCCTTCTCTCGATCAGACACTTAGAAAAAAAACGGAAAAAAAAAAAAAAAAAATTTGGATTTTTTCTAAGTACAAAATCGAGAGTGGCTAAAAATCACCTCTTTTTCCTTCTCTCGATCAGACACTTAGAAAAAAAATGAAAAAAAAAAAAAAAATTGGATTTTTTCTAAGTACAAAATCGAGAGAGGCTAAAAATCACCTCTTTTTCCTTTTCTCGATCAGACACTTAGAAAAAAAAATGAAAAAAAAAAAAAAAAAAATTGGATTTTTTCTAAGTACAAAATCGAGAGAGGCTAAAAATCACCTCTTTTTCCTTCTCTCGATCAGACACTTAGAAAAAAAACGGAAAAAAAAAAAAAAAAAAATTTGGATTTTTTCTAAGTACAAAATCGAGAGTGGCTAAAAATCACCTCTTTTTCCTTCTCTCGATCAGACACTTAGAAAAAAAACGGAAAAAAAAAAAAAAAAAATTGGATTTTTTCTAAGTACAAAATCGAGAGTGGCTAAAAATCACCTCTTTTTCCTTCTCTCGATCAGACACTTAGAAAAAAAACGGAAAAAAAAAAAAAAAAATTTGGATTTTTTCTTAGTACAAAATCGAGAGTGGCTAAAAATCACCTCTTTTTCCTTCTCTCGATCAGACACTTAGAAAAAAAAATGAAAAAAAAAAAAAAAAAATTGGATTTTTTCTAAGTACAAAATCGAGAGAGGCTAAAAATCACCTCTTTTTCCTTTTCTCGATAAGACACTTAGAAAAAAAAATGAAAAAAAAAAAAAAAAAATTGGATTTTTTCTAAGTACAAAATCGAGAGAGGCTAAAAATCACCTCTTTTTCCTTCTCTCGATCAGACACTTAGAAAAAAAACGGAAAAAAAAAAAAAAAAAATTTGGATTTTTTCTAAGTACAAAATCGAGAGAGGCTAAAAATCACCTCTTTTTCCTTCTCTCGATCAGACACTTAGAAAAAAAACGGAAAAAAAAAAAAAAAAAATTTGGATTTTTTTCTAAGTACAAAATCGAGAGTGGCTAAAAATCACCTCTTTTTCCTTCTCTCGATCAGACACTTAGAAAAAAAACGGAAAAAAAAAAAAAAAAAATTTGGATTTTTTCTAAGTACAAAATCGAGAGAGGCTAAAAATCACCTCTTTTTCCTTTTCTCGATCAGACACTTAGAAAAAAAACGGAAAAAAAAAAAAAAAAAATTTGGATTTTTTCTAAGTATAAAAATCGAGAGAGGCTAAAAATCACCTCTTTTTCCTTTTCTCGATCAGACACTTAGAAAAAAAAATGAAAAAAAAAAAAAAAAAATTGGATTTTTTCTAAGTACAAAATCGAGAGAGGCTAAAAATCACCTCTTTTTCCTTCTCTCGATCAGACACTTAGAAAAAAAACGGAAAAAAATAAAAATAAAAATTGGATTTTTTCTAAGTACAAAATCGAGAGTGGCTAAAAATCACCTCTTTTTCCTTCTCTCGATCAGACACTTAGAAAAAAAACGGAAAAAAAAAAAAAAAAATTTGGATTTTTTCTAAGTACAAAATCGAGAGAGGCTAAAAATCACCTCTTTTTCCTTTTCTCGATCAGACACTTAGAAAAAAAACGGAAAAAAAAAAAAAAAAAAATTTGGATTTTTTCTAAGTACAAAATCGAGAGTGGCTAAAAATCACCTCTTTTTCCTTCTCTCGATCAGACACTTAGAAAAAAAACGGAAAAAAAAAAAAAAAAATTTGGATTTTTTCTAAGTACAAAATCGAGAGTGGCTAAAAATCACCTCTTTTTCCTTCTCTCGATCAGACACTTAGAAAAAAAACGGAAAAAAAAAAAAAAAAAAATTGGATTTTTTCTAAGTACAAAATCGAGAGAGGCTAAAAATCACCTCTTTTTCCTTCTCTCGATCAGACACTTAGAAAAAAAACGGAAAAAAAAAAAAAAAAAATTTGGATTTTTTCTAAGTACAAAATCGAGAGTGGCTAAAAATCACCTCTTTTTCCTTCTCTCGATCAGACACTTAGAAAAAAAACGGAAAAAAAAAAAAAAAAAATTGGATTTTTTCTAAGTACAAAATCGAGAGAGGCTAAAAATCACCTCTTTTTCCTTCTCTCGATCAGACACTTAGAAAAAAAACGGAAAAAAAAAAAAAAAAATTTGGATTTTTTGTAAGTACAAAATCGAGAGTGGCTAAAAATCACCTCTTTTTCCTTCTCTCGATCAGACACTTAGAAAAAAAACGGAAAAAAAAAAAAAAAAAATTTGGATTTTTTCTAAGTACAAAATCGAGAGAGGCTAAAAATCACCTCTTTTTCCTTCTCTCGATCAAACACTTAGAAAAAAAACGGAAAAAAAAAAAAAAAAATTTGGATTTTTTCTAAGTACAAAATCGAGAGTGGCTAAAAATCACCTCTTTTTCCTTCTCTCGATCAGACACTTAGAAAAAAAACGGAAAAAAAAAAAAAAAAATTTGGATTTTTTCTAAGTACAAAATCGAGAGTGGCTAAAAATCACCTCTTTTTCCTTCTCTCGATCAGACACTTAGAAAAAAAAATGAAAAAAAAAAAAAAAAAAATTGGATTTTTTCTAAGTACAAAATCGAGAGAGGCTAAAAATCACCTCTTTTTCCTTCTCTCGATCAGACACTTAGAAAAAAAACGGAAAAAAAAAAAAAAAAATTTGGATTTTTTCTAAGTACAAAATCGAGAGTGGCTAAAAATCACCTCTTTTTCCTTCTCTCGATCAGACACTTAGAAAAAAAAATGAAAAAAAAAAAAAAAAAATTGGATTTTTTCTAAGTACAAAATCGAGAGAGGCTAAAAATCACCTCTTTTTCCTTCTCTCGATCAGACACTTAGAAAAAAAACGGAAAAAAAAAAAAAAAAATTTGGATTTTTTCTAAGTACAAAATCGAGAGAGGCTAAAAATCACCTCTTTTTCCTTCTCTCGATCAGACACTTAGAAAAAAAACGGAAAAAAAAAAAAAAAATTGGATTTTTTCTAAGTACAAAATCGAGAGAGGCTAAAAATCACCTCTTTTTCCTTCTCTCGATCAGACACTTAGAAAAAAAACGGAAAAAAAAAAAAAAAAATTTGGATTTTTTGTAAGTACAAAATCGAGAGTGGCTAAAAATCACCTCTTTTTCCTTCTCTCGATCAGACACTTAGAAAAAAAACGGAAAAAAAAATTTGGATTTTTTCTAAGTACAAAATCGAGAGAGGCTAAAAATCACCTCTTTTTCCTTCTCTCGATCAAACACTTAGAAAAAAAACGGAAAAAAAAAAAAAAAAATTTGGATTTTTTCTTAGTACAAAATCGAGAGTGGCTAAAAATCACCTCTTTTTCCTTCTCTCGATCAGACACTTAGAAAAAAACGGAAAAAAAAAAAAAAAAATTTGGATTTTTTCTAAGTACAAAATCGAGAGTGGCTAAAAATCACCTCTTTTTCCTTCTCTCGATCAGACACTTAGAAAAAAAACGGAAAAAAAAAAAAAAAAAATTGGATTTTTTCTAAGTACAAAATCGAGAGAGGCTAAAAATCACCTCTTTTTCCTTCTCTCGATCAGACACTTAGAAAAAAAACGGAAAAAAAAAAAAAAAAATTTGGATTTTTTGTAAGTACAAAATCGAGAGTGGCTAAAAATCACCTCTTTTTCCTTCTCTCGATCAGACACTTAGAAAAAAAACGGAAAAAAAAAAAAAAAAAATTTGGATTTTTTCTAAGTACAAAATCGAGAGAGGCTAAAAATCACCTCTTTTTCCTTCTCTCGATCAAACACTTAGAAAAAAAACGGAAAAAAAAAAAAAAAAAATTTGGATTTTTTCTTAGTACAAAATCGAGAGTGGCTAAAAATCACCTCTTTTTCCTTCTCTCGATCAGACACTTAGAAAAAAACGAAAAAAAAAAAAAAAAATTTGGATTTTTTCTAAGTACAAAATCGAGAGTGGCTAAAAATCACCTCTTTTTCCTTCTCTCGATCAGACACTTAGAAAAAAAAATGAAAAAAAAAAAAAAAAAATTGGATTTTTTCTAAGTACAAAATCGAGAGAGGCTAAAAATCACCTCTTTTTCCTTCTCTCGATCAGACACTTAGAAAAAAAACGGAAAAAAAAAAAAAAAAATTTGGATTTTTTGTAAGTACAAAATCGAGAGTGGCTAAAAATCACCTCTTTTTCCTTCTCTCGATCAGACACTTAGAAAAAAAACGGAAAAAAAAAAAAAAAAAAATTGGATTTTTTCTAAGTACAAAATCGAGAGAGGCTAAAAATCACCTCTTTTTCCTTCTCTCGATCAAACACTTAGAAAAAAAACGGAAAAAAAAAAAAAAAAAATTTGGATTTTTTCTAAGTACAAAATCGAGAGTGGCTAAAAATCACCTCTTTTTCCTTCTCTCGATCAGACACTTAGAAAAAAACGGAAAAAAAAAAAAAAAAATTTGGATTTTTTCTAAGTACAAAATCGAGAGTGGCTAAAAATCACCTCTTTTTCCTTCTCTCGATCAGACACTTAGAAAAAAAAATGAAAAAAAAAAAAAAAAAATTGGATTTTTTCTAAGTACAAAATCGAGAGAGGCTAAAAATCACCTCTTTTTCCTTCTCTCGATCAGACACTTAGAAAAAAAACGGAAAAAAAAAATAAAAAATTTGGATTTTTTCTAAGTACAAAATCGAGAGTGGCTAAAAATCACCTCTTTTTCCTTCTCTCGATCAGACACTTAGAAAAAAAAATGAAAAAAAAAAAAAAAAATTGGATTTTTTCTAAGTACAAAATCGAGAGAGGCTAAAAATCACCTCTTTTTCCTTTTCTCGATCAGACACTTAGAAAAAAAAATGAAAAAAAAAAAAAAAAAATTGGATTTTTTCTAAGTACAAAATCGAGAGAGGCTAAAAATCACCTCTTTTTCCTTCTCTCGATCAGACACTTAGAAAAAAAACGGAAAAAAAAAAATAAAAAATTTGGATTTTTTCTAAGTACAAAATCGAGAGAGGCTAAAAATCACCTCTTTTTCCTTCTCTCGATCAGACACTTAGAAAAAAAACGGAAAAAAAAAAAAAAAAATTTGGATTTTTTCTAAGTACAAAATCGAGAGAGGCTAAAAATCACCTCTTTTTCCTTTTCTCGATCAGACACTTAGAAAAAAAACGGAAAAAAAAAAAAAAAAATTTGGATTTTTTCTAAGTATAAAAATCGAGAGAGGCTAAAAATCACCTCTTTTTCCTTTTCTCGATCAGACACTTAGAAAAAAAAATGAAAAAAAAAAAAAAAAAATTGGATTTTTTCTAAGTACAAAATCGAGAGAGGCTAAAAATCACCTCTTTTTCCTTCTCTCGATCAGACACTTAGAAAAAAAACGGAAAAAAAAAAATAAAAAAATTGGATTTTTTCTAAGTACAAAATCGAGAGAGGCTAAAAATCACCTCTTTTTCCTTCTCTCGATCAGACACTTAGAAAAAAAACGGAAAAAAAAAAAAATAAAAATTGGATTTTTTCTAAGTACAAAATCGAGAGTGGCTAAAAATCACCTCTTTTTCCTTCTCTCGATCAGACACTTAGAAAAAAAACGGAAAAAAAAAAAAAAAAAATTTGGATTTTTTCTAAGTACAAAATCGAGAGAGGCTAAAAATCACCTCTTTTTCCTTTTCTCGATCAGACACTTAGAAAAAAAACGGAAAAAAAAAAAAAAAAAAATTTGGATTTTTTCTAAGTACAAAATCGAGAGTGGCTAAAAATCACCTCTTTTTCCTTCTCTCGATCAGACACTTAGAAAAAAAACGGAAAAAAAAAAAAAAAAAATTTGGATTTTTTCTAAGTACAAAATCGAGAGTGGCTAAAAATCACCTCTTTTTCCTTCTCTCGATCAGACACTTAGAAAAAAAACGGAAAAAAAAAAAAAAAAAATTGGATTTTTTCTAAGTACAAAATCGAGAGAGGCTAAAAATCACCTCTTTTTCCTTCTCTCGATCAGACACTTAGAAAAAAAACGGAAAAAAAAAAAAAAAAAATTTGGATTTTTTCTAAGTACAAAATCGAGAGTGGCTAAAAATCACCTCTTTTTCCTTCTCTCGATCAGACACTTAGAAAAAAAACGGAAAAAAAAAAAAAAAAAATTGGATTTTTTCTAAGTACAAAATCGAGAGAGGCTAAAAATCACCTCTTTTTCCTTCTCTCGATCAGACACTTAGAAAAAAAACGGAAAAAAAAAAAAAAAAATTTGGATTTTTTCTAAGTACAAAATCGAGAGTGGCTAAAAATCACCTCTTTTTCCTTCTCTCGATCAGACACTTAGAAAAAAAACGGAAAAAAAAAAAAAAAAAATTTGGATTTTTTCTAAGTACAAAATCGAGAGAGGCTAAAAATCACCTCTTTTTCCTTCTCTCGATCAAACACTTAGAAAAAAAACGGAAAAAAAAAATAAAAAATTTGGATTTTTTCTAAGTACAAAATCGAGAGTGGCTAAAAATCACCTCTTTTTCCTTCTCTCGATCAGACACTTAGAAAAAAACGGAAAAAAAAAAAAAAAAAATTTGGATTTTTTCTAAGTACAAAATCGAGAGTGGCTAAAAATCACCTCTTTTTCCTTCTCTCGATCAGACACTTAGAAAAAAAAATGAAAAAAAAAAAAAAAAAAATT
The DNA here is from genome assembly GCF_033978785.1 of Entelurus aequoreus. Classification (NCBI taxonomy): domain Eukaryota; kingdom Metazoa; phylum Chordata; class Actinopteri; order Syngnathiformes; family Syngnathidae; genus Entelurus; species Entelurus aequoreus. Next base: position 47,488 of record NW_026908148.1, on the reverse strand, counting down.
GGATTTTTTCTAAGTACAAAATCGAGAGAGGCTAAAAATCACCTCTTTTTCCTTCTCTCGATCAGACACTTAGAAAAAAAACGGAAAAAAAAAAAAAAAAATTTGGATTTTTTCTAAGTACAAAATCGAGAGTGGCTAAAAATCACCTCTTTTTCCTTCTCTCGATCAGACACTTAGAAAAAAAAATGAAAAAAAAAAAAAAAAATTGGATTTTTTCTAAGTACAAAATCGAGAGAGGCTAAAAATCACCTCTTTTTCCTTCTCTCGATCAGACACTTAGAAAAAAAACGGAAAAAAAAAAAAAAAAAATTTGGATTTTTTCTAAGTACAAAATCGAGAGTGGCTAAAAATCACCTCTTTTTCCTTCTCTCGATCAGACACTTAGAAAAAAAACGGAAAAAAAAAAAAAAAAAATTGGATTTTTTCTAAGTACAAAATCGAGAGAGGCTAAAAATCACCTCTTTTTCCTTCTCTCGATCAGACACTTAGAAAAAAAACGGAAAAAAAAAAAAAAAAATTTGGATTTTTTGTAAGTACAAAATCGAGAGTGGCTAAAAATCACCTCTTTTTCCTTCTCTCGATCAGACACTTAGAAAAAAAACGGAAAAAAAAAAAAAAAAAATTTGGATTTTTTCTAAGTACAAAATCGAGAGAGGCTAAAAATCACCTCTTTTTCCTTCTCTCGATCAGACACTTAGAAAAAAAACGGAAAAAAAAAAAAAAAAAATTTGGATTTTTTCTAAGTACAAAATCGAGAGTGGCTAAAAATCACCTCTTTTTCCTTCTCTCGATCAGACACTTAGAAAAAAAAATGAAAAAAAAAAAAAAAAAATTGGATTTTTTCTAAGTACAAAATCGAGAGAGGCTAAAAATCACCTCTTTTTCCTTCTCTCGATCAGACACTTAGAAAAAAAACGGAAAAAAAAAATAAAAAATTTGCTTTTTTTCTAAGTACAAAATCGAGAGAGGCTAAAAATCACCTCTTTTTCCTTCTCTCGATCAGACACTTAGAAAAAAAACGGAAAAAAAAAAAAAAAAAATTTGGATTTTTTCTAAGTACAAAATCGAGAGAGGCTAAAAATCACCTCTTTTTCCTTCTCTCGATCAGACACTTAGAAAAAAAACGGAAAAAAAAAATAAAAAATTTGGATTTTTTCTAAGTACAAAATCGAGAGTGGCTAAAAATCACCTCTTTTTCCTTCTCTCGATCAGACACTTAGAAAAAAAACGGAAAAAAAAAAAAAAAAAATTTGGATTTTTTCTAAGTACAAAATCGAGAGAGGCTAAAAATCACCTCTTTTTCCTTCTCTCGATCAAACACTTAGAAAAAAAACGGAAAAAAAAAAAAAAAAAATTTGGATTTTTTCTAAGTACAAAATCGAGAGAGGCTAAAAATCACCTCTTTTTCCTTCTCTCGATCAAACACTTAGAAAAAAAACGGAAAAAAAAAAAAAAAAAATTTGGATTTTTTCTAAGTACAAAATCGAGAGTGGCTAAAAATCACCTCTTTTTCCTTCTCTCGATCAGACACTTAGAAAAAAACGGAAAAAAAAAAAAAAAAATTTGGATTTTTTCTAAGTACAAAATCGAGAGTGGCTAAAAATCACCTCTTTTTCCTTCTCTCGATCAGACACTTAGAAAAAAAAATGAAAAAAAAAAAAAAAAAATTGGATTTTTTCTAAGTACAAAATCGAGAGAGGCTAAAAATCACCTCTTTTTCCTTCTCTCGATCAGACACTTAGAAAAAAAACGGAAAAAAAAAATAAAAAATTTGGATTTTTTCTAAGTACAAAATCGAGAGTGGCTAAAAATCACCTCTTTTTCCTTCTCTCGATCAGACACTTAGAAAAAAAAATGAAAAAAAAAAAAAAAAAATTGGATTTTTTCTAAGTACAAAATCGAGAGAGGCTAAAAATCACCTCTTTTTCCTTTTCTCGATCAGACACTTAGAAAAAAAAATGAAAAAAAAAAAAAAAAAATTGGATTTTTTCTAAGTACAAAATCGAGAGAGGCTAAAAATCACCTCTTTTTCCTTCTCTCGATCAGACACTTAGAAAAAAAACGGAAAAAAAAAAATAAAAAATTTGGATTTTTTCTAAGTACAAAATCGAGAGAGGCTAAAAATCACCTCTTTTTCCTTCTCTCGATCAGACACTTAGAAAAAAAACGGAAAAAAAAAAAAAAAAAATTTGGATTTTTTCTAAGTACAAAATCGAGAGAGGCTAAAAATCACCTCTTTTTCCTTTTCTCGATCAGACACTTAGAAAAAAAACGGAAAAAAAAAAAAAAAAATTTGGATTTTTTCTAAGTATAAAAATCGAGAGAGGCTAAAAATCACCTCTTTTTCCTTTTCTCGATCAGACACTTAGAAAAAAAAATGAAAAAAAAAAAAAAAAAATTGGATTTTTTCTAAGTACAAAATCGAGAGAGGCTAAAAATCACCTCTTTTTCCTTCTCTCGATCAGACACTTAGAAAAAAAACGGAAAAAAAAAAATAAAAAAATTGGATTTTTTCTAAGTACAAAATCGAGAGAGGCTAAAAATCACCTCTTTTTCCTTCTCTCGATCAGACACTTAGAAAAAAAACGGAAAAAAAAAAAAATAAAAATTGGATTTTTTCTAAGTACAAAATCGAGAGTGGCTAAAAATCACCTCTTTTTCCTTCTCTCGATCAGACACTTAGAAAAAAAACGGAAAAAAAAAAAAAAAAAAATTTGGATTTTTTCTAAGTACAAAATCGAGAGAGGCTAAAAATCACCTCTTTTTCCTTTTCTCGATCAGACACTTAGAAAAAAAACGGAAAAAAAAAAAAAAAAAATTTGGATTTTTTCTAAGTACAAAATCGAGAGTGGCTAAAAATCACCTCTTTTTCCTTCTCTCGATCAGACACTTAGAAAAAAAACGGAAAAAAAAAAAAAAAAAATTTGGATTTTTTCTAAGTACAAAATCGAGAGTGGCTAAAAATCACCTCTTTTTCCTTCTCTCGATCAGACACTTAGAAAAAAAACGGAAAAAAAAAAAAAAAAAAATTGGATTTTTTCTAAGTACAAAATCGAGAGAGGCTAAAAATCACCTCTTTTTCCTTCTCTCGATCAGACACTTAGAAAAAAAACGGAAAAAAAAAAAAAAAAAATTTGGATTTTTTCTAAGTACAAAATCGAGAGTGGCTAAAAATCACCTCTTTTTCCTTCTCTCGATCAGACACTTAGAAAAAAAACGGAAAAAAAAAAAAAAAAAATTGGATTTTTTCTAAGTACAAAATCGAGAGAGGCTAAAAATCACCTCTTTTTCCTTCTCTCGATCAGACACTAAGAAAAAAAACGGAAAAAAAAAAAAAAAAATTTGGATTTTTTCTAAGTACAAAATCGAGAGTGGCTAAAAATCACCTCTTTTTCCTTCTCTCGATCAGACACTTAGAAAAAAAACGGAAAAAAAAAAAATAAAAATTTGGATTTTTTCTAAGTACAAAATCGAGAGAGGCTAAAAATCACCTCTTTTTCCTTCTCTCGATCAAACACTTAGAAAAAAAACGGAAAAAAAAAAAAAAAAATTTGGATTTTTTCTAAGTACAAAATCGAGAGTGGCTAAAAATCACCTCTTTTTCCTTCTCTCGATCAGACACTTAGAAAAAAACGGAAAAAAAAAAAAAAAAATTTGGATTTTTTCTAAGTACAAAATCGAGAGTGGCTAAAAATCACCTCTTTTTCCTTCTCTCGATCAGACACTTAGAAAAAAAAATGAAAAAAAAAAAAAAAAAATTGGATTTTTTCTAAGTACAAAATCGAGAGAGGCTAAAAATCACCTCTTTTTCCTTCTCTCGATCAGACACTTAGAAAAAAAACGGAAAAAAAAAAAAAAAAATTTGGATTTTTTCTAAGTACAAAATCGAGAGTGGCTAAAAATCACCTCTTTTTCCTTCTCTCGATCAGACACTTAGAAAAAAAAATGAAAAAAAAAAAAAAAAAATTGGATTTTTTCTAAGTACAAAATCGAGAGAGGCTAAAAATCACCTCTTTTTCCTTCTCTCGATCAGACACTTAGAAAAAAAACGGAAAAAAAAAAAAAAAAAATTTGGATTTTTTCTAAGTACAAAATCGAGAGTGGCTAAAAATCACCTCTTTTTCCTTCTCTCGATCAGACACTTAGAAAAAAAACGGAAAAAAAAAAAAAAAAAATTGGATTTTTTCTAAGTACAAAATCGAGAGAGGCTAAAAATCACCTCTTTTTCCTTCTCTCGATCAGACACTTAGAAAAAAAACGGAAAAAAAAAAAAAAAAATTTGGATTTTTTGTAAGTACAAAATCGAGAGTGGCTAAAAATCACCTCTTTTTCCTTCTCTCGATCAGACACTTAGAAAAAAAACGGAAAAAAAAAAAAAAAAAATTTGGATTTTTTCTAAGTACAAAATCGAGAGAGGCTAAAAATCACCTCTTTTTCCTTCTCTCGATCAAACACTTAGAAAAAAAACGGAAAAAAAAAAAAAAAAAATTTGGATTTTTTCTAAGTACAAAATCGAGAGTGGCTAAAAATCACCTCTTTTTCCTTCTCTCGATCAGACACTTAGAAAAAAACGGAAAAAAAAAAAAAAAAATTTGGATTTTTTCTAAGTACAAAATCGAGAGTGGCTAAAAATCACCTCTTTTTCCTTCTCTCGATCAGACACTTAGAAAAAAAATGAAAAAAAAAAAAAAAAATTGGATTTTTTCTAAGTACAAAATCGAGAGTGGCTAAAAATCACCTCTTTTTCCTTCTCTCGATCAGACACTTAGAAAAAAAACGGAAAAAAAAAAAAAAAAAATTTGGATTTTTTCTAAGTACAAAATCGAGAGAGGCTAAAAATCACCTCTTTTTCCTTCTCTCGATCAAACACTTAGAAAAAAAACGGAAAAAAAAAAAAAAAAAATTTGGATTTTTTCTAAGTACAAAATCGAGAGTGGCTAAAAATCACCTCTTTTTCCTTCTCTCGATCAGACACTTAGAAAAAAACGGAAAAAAAAAAAAAAAAAATTTGGATTTTTTCTAAGTACAAAATCGAGAGTGGCTAAAAATCACCTCTTTTTCCTTCTCTCGATCAGACACTTAGAAAAAAAAAAGAAAAAAAAAAAAAAAAAATTGGATTTTTTCTAAGTACAAAATCGAGAGAGGCTAAAAATCACCTCTTTTTCCTTCTCTCGATCAGACACTTAGAAAAAAAACGGAAAAAAAAAAAAAAAAAATTGGATTTTTTCTAAGTACAAAATCGAGAGTGGCTAAAAATCACCTCTTTTTCCTTCTCTCGATCAGACACTTAGAAAAAAAAATGAAAAAAAAAAAAAAAAAATTGGATTTTTTCTAAGTACAAAATCGAGAGAGGCTAAAAATCACCTCTTTTTCCTTTTCTCGATCAGACACTTAGAAAAAAAAATGAAAAAAAAAAAAAAAAAATTGGATTTTTTCTAAGTACAAAATCGAGAGAGGCTAAAAATCACCTCTTTTTCCTTCTCTCGATCAGACACTTAGAAAAAAACGGAAAAAAAAAAATAAAAAATTTGGATTTTTTCTAAGTACAAAATCGAGAGAGGCTAAAAATCACCTCTTTTTCCTTCTCTCGATCAGACACTTAGAAAAAAAACGGAAAAAAAAAAAAAAAAAATTTGGATTTTTTCTAAGTACAAAATCGAGAGAGGCTAAAAATCACCTCTTTTTCCTTTTCTCGATCAGACACTTAGAAAAAAAACGGAAAAAAAAAAAAAAAAATTTGGATTTTTTCTAAGTATAAAAATCGAGAGAGGCTAAAAATCACCTCTTTTTCCTTTTCTCGATCAGACACTTAGAAAAAAAAAGGAAAAAAAAAAAAAAAAAAATTGGATTTTTTCTAAGTACAAAATCGAGAGAGGCTAAAAATCACCTCTTTTTCCTTCTCTCGATCAGACACTTAGAAAAAAAACGGAAAAAAAAAAAAAAAAAAATTGGATTTTTTCTAAGTACAAAATCGAGAGTGGCTAAAAATCACCTCTTTTTCCTTCTCTCGATCAGACACTTAGAAAAAAAACGGAAAAAAAAAAAAAAAAAATTTGGATTTTTTCTAAGTACAAAATCGAGAGAGGCTAAAAATCACCTCTTTTTCCTTTTCTCGATCAGACACTTAGAAAAAAAACGGAAAAAAAAAAAAAAAAATTTGGATTTTTTCTAAGTACAAAATCGAGAGTGGCTAAAAATCACCTCTTTTTCCTTCTCTCGATCAGACACTTAGAAAAAAAACGGAAAAAAAAAATAAAAAAATTTGGATTTTTTCTAAGTACAAAATCGAGAGTGGCTAAAAATCACCTCTTTTTCCTTCTCTCGATCAGACACTTAGAAAAAAAACGGAAAAAAAAAAAAAAAAAAATTGGATTTTTTCTAAGTACAAAATCGAGAGAGGCTAAAAATCACCTCTTTTTCCTTCTCTCGATCAGACACTTAGAAAAAAAACGGAAAAAAAAAAAAAAAAAATTTGGATTTTTTCTAAGTACAAAATCGAGAGTGGCTAAAAATCACCTCTTTTTCCTTCTCTCGATCAGACACTTAGAAAAAAAACGGAAAAAAAAAAAAAAAAAATTGGATTTTTTCTAAGTACAAAATCGAGAGAGGCTAAAAATCACCTCTTTTTCCTTCTCTCGATCAGACACTTAGAAAAAAAACGGAAAAAAAAAAAAAAAAATTTGGATTTTTTCTAAGTACAAAATCGAGAGTGGCTAAAAATCACCTCTTTTTCCTTCTCTCGATCAGACACTTAGAAAAAAAACGGAAAAAAAAAAAAAAAAAATTTGGATTTTTTCTAAGTATAAAAATCGAGAGAGGCTAAAAATCACCTCTTTTTCCTTTTCTCGATCAGACACTTAGAAAAAAAAATGAAAAAAAAAAAAAAAAATTGGATTTTTTCTAAGTACAAAATCGAGAGAGGCTAAAAATCACCTCTTTTTCCTTCTCTCGATCAGACACTTAAAAAAAAACGGAAAAAAATAAAAATAAAAATTGGATTTTTTCTAAGTACAAAATCGAGAGTGGCTAAAAATCACCTCTTTTTCCTTCTCTCGATCAGACACTTAGAAAAAAAACGGAAAAAAAAAAAAAAAAAATTTGGATTTTTTCTAAGTACAAAATCGAGAGAGGCTAAAAATCACCTCTTTTTCCTTTTCTCGATCAGACACTTAGAAAAAAAACGGAAAAAAAAAAAAAAAATTTGGATTTTTTCTAAGTACAAAATCGAGAGTGGCTAAAAATCACCTCTTTTTCCTTCTCTCGATCAGACACTTAGAAAAAAAACGGAAAAAAAAAAAAAAAAAATTTGGATTTTTTCTAAGTACAAAATCGAGAGTGGCTAAAAATCACCTCTTTTTCCTTCTCTCGATCAGACACTTAGAAAAAAAAATGAAAAAAAAAAAAAAAAAATTGGATTTTTTCTAAGTACAAAATCGAGAGAGGCTAAAAATCACCTCTTTTTCCTTTTCTCGATCAGACACTTAGAAAAAAAAAAGAAAAAAAAAAAAAAAAATTGGATTTTTTCTAAGTACAAAATCGAGAGAGGCTAAAAATCACCTCTTTTTCCTTCTCTCGATCAGACACTTAGAAAAAAAACGGAAAAAAAAAAAAAAAAAATTTGTATTTTTTCTAAGTACAAAATCGAGAGTGGCTAAAAATCACCTCTTTTTCCTTCTCTCGATCAGACACTTAGAAAAAAAACGGAAAAAAAAAAAAAAAAAATTGGATTTTTTCTAAGTACAAAATCGAGAGAGGCTAAAAATCACCTCTTTTTCCTTCTCTCGATCAGACACTTAGAAAAAAAACGGAAAAAAAAAAAAAAAAATTTGGATTTTTTCTAAGTACAAAATCGAGAGTGGCTAAAAATCACCTCTTTTTCCTTCTCTCGATCAGACACTTAGAAAAAAAACGGGAAAAAAAAAATAATAAATTTGGATTTTTTCTAAGTACAAAATCGAGAGAGGCTAAAAATCACCTCTTTTTCCTTCTCTCGATCAAACACTTAGAAAAAAAACGGAAAAAAAAAAAAAAAAAATTTGGATTTTTTCTAAGTACAAAATCGAGAGTGGCTAAAAATCACCTCTTTTTCCTTCTCTCGATCAGACACTTAGAAAAAAACGGAAAAAAAAAAAAAAAAAATTTGGATTTTTTCTAAGTACAAAATCGAGAGTGGCTAAAAATCACCTCTTTTTCCTTCTCTCGATCAGACACTTAGAAAAAAAAATGAAAAAAAAAAAAAAAAAATTGGATTTTTTCTAAGTACAAAATCGAGAGAGGCTAAAAATCACCTCTTTTTCCTTCTCTCGATCAGACACTTAGAAAAAAAACGGAAAAAAAAAAAAAAAAAATTTGGATTTTTTCTAAGTACAAAATCGAGAGTGGCTAAAAATCACCTCTTTTTCCTTCTCTCGATCAGACACTTAGAAAAAAAAATGAAAAAAAAAAAAAAAAAATTGGATTTTTTCTAAGTACAAAATCGAGAGAGGCTAAAAATCACCTCTTTTTCCTTTTCTCGATCAGACACTTAGAAAAAAAAATGAAAAAAAAAAAAAAAAAATTGGATTTTTTCTAAGTACAAAATCGAGAGAGGCTAAAAATCACCTCTTTTTCCTTCTCTCGATCAGACACTTAGAAAAAAAACGGAAAAAAAAAAAAAAAAAATTTGGATTTTTTCTAAGTACAAAATCGAGAGAGGCTAAAAATCACCTCTTTTTCCTTCTCTCGATCAGACACTTAGAAAAAAAACGGAAAAAAAAAAAAAAAAAATTTGGATTTTTTCTAAGTACAAAATCGAGAGTGGCTAAAAATCACCTCTTTTTCCTTCTCTCGATCAGACACTTAGAAAAAAAATGGAAAAAAAAAAAAAAAAAAATTTGGATTTTTTCTAAGTACAAAATCGAGAGAGGCTAAAAATCACCTCTTTTTCCTTTTCTCGATCAGACACTTAGAAAAAAAACGGAAAAAAAAAAAAAAAAATTTGGATTTTTTCTAAGTATAAAAATCGAGAGAGGCTAAAAATCACCTCTTTTTCCTTTTCTCGATCAGACACTTAGAAAAAAAAAAGAAAAAAAAAAAAAAAAATTGGATTTTTTCTAAGTACAAAATCGAGAGAGGCTAAAAATCACCTCTTTTTCCTTCTCTCGATCAGACACTTAGAAAAAAAACGGAAAAAAAAAAAAAAAAAAATTGGATTTTTTCTAAGTACAAAATCGAGAGTGGCTAAAAATCACCTCTTTTTCCTTCTCTCGATCAGACACTTAGAAAAAAAAATGAAAAAAAAAAAAAAAAAATTGGATTTTTTCTAAGTACAAAATCGAGAGAGGCTAAAAATCACCTCTTTTTCCTTTTCTCGATCAGACACTTAGAAAAAAAAAAGAAAAAAAAAAAAAAAAATTGGATTTTTTCTAAGTACAAAATCGAGAGAGGCTAAAAATCACCTCTTTTTCCTTCTCTCGATCAGACACTTAGAAAAAAAACGGAAAAAAAAAAAAAAAAATTTGTATTTTTTCTAAGTACAAAATCGAGAGTGGCTAAAAATCACCTCTTTTTCCTTCTCTCGATCAGACACTTAGAAAAAAAACGGAAAAAAAAAAAAAAAAAATTGGATTTTTTCTAAGTACAAAATCGAGAGAGGCTAAAAATCACCTCTTTTTCCTTCTCTCGATCAGACACTTAGAAAAAAAACGGAAAAAAAAAAAAAAAAATTTGGATTTTTTCTAAGTACAAAATCGAGAGTGGCTAAAAATCACCTCTTTTTCCTTCTCTCGATCAGACACTTAGAAAAAAAACGGGAAAAAAAAAATAATAAATTTGGATTTTTTCTAAGTACAAAATCGAGAGAGGCTAAAAATCACCTCTTTTTCCTTCTCTCGATCAAACACTTAGAAAAAAAACGGAAAAAAAAAAAAAAAAATTTGGATTTTTTCTAAGTACAAAATCGAGAGTGGCTAAAAATCACCTCTTTTTCCTTCTCTCGATCAGACACTTAGAAAAAAACGGAAAAAAAAAAAAAAAAAATTTGGATTTTTTCTAAGTACAAAATCGAGAGTGGCTAAAAATCACCTCTTTTTCCTTCTCTCGATCAGACACTTAGAAAAAAAAATGAAAAAAAAAAAAAAAAAATTGGATTTTTTCTAAGTACAAAATCGAGAGAGGCTAAAAATCACCTCTTTTTCCTTCTCTCGATCAGACACTTAGAAAAAAAACGGAAAAAAAAAAAAAAAAAATTTGGATTTTTTCTAAGTACAAAATCGAGAGTGGCTAAAAATCACCTCTTTTTCCTTCTCTCGATCAGACACTTAGAAAAAAAAATGAAAAAAAAAAAAAAAAAATTGGATTTTTTCTAAGTACAAAATCGAGAGAGGCTAAAAATCACCTCTTTTTCCTTTTCTCGATCAGACACTTAGAAAAAAAAATGAAAAAAAAAAAAAAAAAATTGGATTTTTTCTAAGTACAAAATCGAGAGAGGCTAAAAATCACCTCTTTTTCCTTCTCTCGATCAGACACTTAGAAAAAAAACGGAAAAAAAAAAAAAAAAAATTTGGATTTTTTCTAAGTACAAAATCGAGAGAGGCTAAAAATCACCTCTTTTTCCTTCTCTCGATCAGACACTTAGAAAAAAAACGGAAAAAAAAAAAAAAAAAATTTGGATTTTTTCTAAGTACAAAATCGAGAGTGGCTAAAAATCACCTCTTTTTCCTTCTCTCGATCAGACACTTAGAAAAAAAATGGAAAAAAAAAAAAAAAAAAATTTGGATTTTTTCTAAGTACAAAATCGAGAGAGGCTAAAAATCACCTCTTTTTCCTTTTCTCGATCAGACACTTAGAAAAAAAACGGAAAAAAAAAAAAAAAAATTTGGATTTTTTCTAAGTATAAAAATCGAGAGAGGCTAAAAATCACCTCTTTTTCCTTTTCTCGATCAGACACTTAGAAAAAAAAAAGAAAAAAAAAAAAAAAAATTGGATTTTTTCTAAGTACAAAATCGAGAGAGGCTAAAAATCACCTCTTTTTCCTTCTCTCGATCAGACACTTAGAAAAAAAACGGAAAAAAAAAAAAAAAAAAATTGGATTTTTTCTAAGTACAAAATCGAGAGTGGCTAAAAATCACCTCTTTTTCCTTCTCTCGATCAGACACTTAGAAAAAAAACGGAAAAAAAAAAAAAAAAAATTTGGATTTTTTCTAAGTACAAAATCGAGAGAGGCTAAAAATCACCTCTTTTTCCTTTTCTCGATCAGACACTTAGAAAAAAAACGGAAAAAAAAAAAAAAAAAATTTGGATTTTTTCTAAGTATAAAAATCGAGAGAGGCTAAAAATCACCTCTTTTTCCTTTTCTCGATCAGACACTTAGAAAAAAACGGAAAAAAAAAAAAAAAAAAATTTGGATTTTTTCTAAGTACAAAATCGAGAGTGGCTAAAAATCACCTCTTTTTCCTTCTCTCGATCAGACACTTAGAAAAAAAAATGAAAAAAAAAAAAAAAATTGGATTTTTTCTAAGTACAAAATCGAGAGAGGCTAAAAATCACCTCTTTTTCCTTTTCTCGATCAGACACTTAGAAAAAAAAATGAAAAAAAAAAAAAAAAAATTGGATTTTTTCTAAGTACAAAATCGAGAGAGGCTAAAAATCACCTCTTTTTCCTTCTCTCGATCAGACACTAAAAAAAAAAAAGGAAAAAAAAAAAAAAAAATTTGGATTTTTTCTAAGTACAAAATCGAGAGAGGCTAAAAATCACCTCTTTTTCCTTCTCTCGATCAGACACTTAGAAAAAAAACGGAAAAAAAAAAAAAAAAAATTTGGATTTTTTCTAAGTACAAAATCGAGAGTGGCTAAAAATCACCTCTTTTTCCTTCTCTCGATCAGACACTTAGAAAAAAAACGGAAAAAAAAAAAAAAAAAATTTGGATTTTTTCTAAGTACAAAATCGAGAGAGGCTAAAAATCACCTCTTTTTCCTTTTCTCGATCAGACACTTAGAAAAAAAACCGAAAAAAAAAAAAAAACAATTTGGATTTTTTCTAAGTATAAAAATCGAGAGAGGCTAAAAATCACCTCTTTTTCCTTTTCTCGATCAGACACTTAGAAAAAAAAATGAAAAAAAAAAAAAAAAAATTGGATTTTTTCTAAGTACAAAATCGAGAGAGGCTAAAAATCACCTCTTTTTCCTTCTCTCGATCAGACACTTAAAAAAAAACGGAAAAAAAAATAAATAAAAATTGGATTTTTTCTAAGTACAAAATCGAGAGTGGCTAAAAATCACCTCTTTTTCCTTCTCTCGATCAGACACTTAGAAAAAAAACGGAAAAAAAAAAAAAAAAAATTTGGATTTTTTCTAAGTACAAAATCGAGAGAGGCTAAAAATCACCTCTTTTTCCTTTTCTCGATCAGACACTTAGAAAAAAAACGGAAAAAAAAAAAAAAAAATTGGATTTTTTCTAAGTACAAAATCGAGAGTGGCTAAAAATCACCTCTTTTTCCTTCTCTCGATCAGACACTTAGAAAAAAAACGGAAAAAAAAAAAAAAAAAATTTGGATTTTTTCTAAGTACAAAATCGAGAGTGGCTAAAAATCACCTCTTTTTCCTTCTCTCGATCAGACACTTAGAAAAAAAAATGAAAAAAAAAAAAAAAAATTGGATTTTTTCTAAGTACAAAATCGAGAGAGGCTAAAAATCACCTCTTTTTCCTTTTCTCGATCAGACACTTAGAAAAAAAAATGAAAAAAAAAAAAAAAAATTGGATTTTTTCTAAGTACAAAATCGAGAGAGGCTAAAAATCACCTCTTTTTCCTTCTCTCGATCAGACACTTAGAAAAAAAACGGAAAAAAAAAAAAAAAAAATTTGGATTTTTTCTAAGTACAAAATCGAGAGTGGCTAAAAATCACCTCTTTTTCCTTCTCTCGATCAGACACTTAGAAAAAAAACGGAAAAAAAAAAAAAAAAAATTGGATTTTTTCTAAGTACAAAATCGAGAGAGGCTAAAAATCACCTCTTTTTCCTTCTCTCGATCAGACACTTAGAAAAAAAACGGAAAAAAAAAAAAAAAAATTTGGATTTTTTCTAAGTACAAAATCGAGAGTGGCTAAAAATCACCTCTTTTTCCTTCTCTCGATCAGACACTTAGAAAAAAAACGGAAAAAAAAAAATAATAAATTTGGATTTTTTCTAAGTACAAAATCGAGAGAGGCTAAAAATCACCTCTTTTTCCTTCTCTCGATCAAACACTTAGAAAAAAAACGGAAAAAAAAAAAAAAAAAATTTGGATTTTTTCTAAGTACAAAATCGAGAGTGGCTAAAAATCACCTCTTTTTCCTTCTCTCGATCAGACACTTAGAAAAAAACGAAAAAAAAAAAAAAAAAATTTGGATTTTTTCTAAGTACAAAATCGAGAGTGGCTAAAAATCACCTCTTTTTCCTTCTCTCGATCAGACACTTAGAAAAAAAAATGAAAAAAAAAAAAAAAAAATTGGATTTTTTCTAAGTACAAAATCGAGAGAGGCTAAAAATCACCTCTTTTTCCTTCTCTCGATCAGACACTTAGAAAAAAAACGGAAAAAAAAAAAAAAAAAATTTGGATTTTTTCTAAGTACAAAATCGAGAGTGGCTAAAAATCACCTCTTTTTCCTTCTCTCGATCAGACACTTAGAAAAAAAAATGAAAAAAAAAAAAAAAAAATTGGATTTTTTCTAAGTACAAAATCGAGAGAGGCTAAAAATCACCTCTTTTTCCTTTCTCGATCAGACACTTAGAAAAAAAAATGAAAAAAAAAAAAAAAAAATTGGATTTTTTCTAAGTACAAAATCGAGAGAGGCTAAAAATCACCTCTTTTTCCTTCTCTCGATCAGACACTTAGAAAAAAAACGGAAAAAAAAAAAAAAAAAATTTGGATTTTTTCTAAGTACAAAATCGAGAGAGGCTAAAAATCACCTCTTTTTCCTTCTCTCGATCAGACACTTAGAAAAAAAAACGGAAAAAAAAAAAAAAAAATTTGGATTTTTTCTAAGTACAAAATCGAGAGTGGCTAAAAATCACCTCTTTTTCCTTCTCTCGATCAGACACTTAGAAAAAAAATGGAAAAAAAAAAAAAAAAAAATTTGGATTTTTTCTAAGTACAAAATCGAGAGAGGCTAAAAATCACCTCTTTTTCCTTTTCTCGATAGACACTTAGATAAAAAACGGAAAAAAAAAAAAAAAAATTTGGATTTTTTCTAAGTATAAAAATCGAGAGAGGCTAAAAATCACCTCTTTTTCCTTTTCTCGATCAGACACTTAGAAAAAAAAATGAAAAAAAAAAAAAAAAATTGGATTTTTTCTAAGTACAAAATCGAGAGAGGCTAAAAATCACCTCTTTTTCCTTCTCTCGATCAGACACTTAGAAAAAAAACGGAAAAAAAAAAAAATAAAAATTGGATTTTTTCTAAGTACAAAATCGAGAGTGGCTAAAAATCACCTCTTTTTCCTTCTCTCGATCAGACACTTAGAAAAAAAACGGAAAAAAAAAAAAAAAAAATTTGGATTTTTTCTAAGTACAAAATCGAGAGAGGCTAAAAATCACCTCTTTTTCCTTTTCTCGATCAGACACTTAGAAAAAAAACGGAAAAAAAAAAAAAAAATTTGGATTTTTTCTAAGTACAAAATCGAGAGTGGCTAAAAATCACCTCTTTTTCCTTCTCTCGATCAGACACTTAGAAAAAAAACGGAAAAAAAAAAAAAAAAAATTTGGATTTTTTGTAAGTACAAAATCGAGAGTGGCTAAAAATCACCTCTTTTTCCTTCTCTCGATCAGACACTTAGAAAAAAAACGGAAAAAAAAAAAAAAAAATTGGATTTTTTCTAAGTACAAAATCGAGAGAGGCTAAAAATCACCTCTTTTTCCTTCTCTCGATCAGACACTTAGAAAAAAAACGGAAAAAAAAAAAAAAAAATTTGGATTTTTTCTAAGTACAAAATCGAGAGTGGCTAAAAATCACCTCTTTTTCCTTCTCTCGATCAGACACTTAGAAAAAAAACGGAAAAAAAAAAATAATAAATTTGGATTTTTTCTAAGTACAAAATCGAGAGAGGCTAAAAATCACCTCTTTTTCCTTCTCTCGATCAAACACTTAGAAAAAAAACGGAAAAAAAAAAAAAAAAAATTTGGATTTTTTCTAAGTACAAAATCGAGAGTGGCTAAAAATCACCTCTTTTTCCTTCTCTCGATCAGACACTTAGAAAAAAACGGAAAAAAAAAAAAAAAAATTTGGATTTTTTCTAAGTACAAAATCGAGAGTGGCTAAAAATCACCTCTTTTTCCTTCTCTCGATCAGACACTTAGAAAAAAAAATGAAAAAAAAAAAAAAAAAATTGGATTTTTTCTAAGTACAAAATCGAGAGAGGCTAAAAATCACCTCTTTTTCCTTCTCTCGATCAGACACTTAGAAAAAAAACGGAAAAAAAAAAAAAAAAATTTGGATTTTTTCTAAGTACAAAATCGAGAGTGGCTAAAAATCACCTCTTTTTCCTTCTCTCGATCAGACACTTAGAAAAAAAAATGAAAAAAAAAAAAAAAAAATTGGATTTTTTCTAAGTACAAAATCGAGAGAGGCTAAAAATCACCTCTTTTTCCTTTTCTCGATCAGACACTTAGAAAAAAAAATGAAAAAAAAAAAAAAAAATTGGATTTTTTCTAAGTACAAAATCGAGAGAGGCTAAAAATCACCTCTTTTTCCTTCTCTCGATCAGACACTTAGAAAAAAAACGGAAAAAAAAAAAAAAAAAAATTTGGATTTTTTCTAAGTACAAAATCGAGAGAGGCTAAAAATCACCTCTTTTTCCTTCTCTCGATCAGACACTTAGAAAAAAAACGGAAAAAAAAAAAAAAAAAATTTGGATTTTTTCTAAGTACAAAATCGAGAGTGGCTAAAAATCACCTCTTTTTCCTTCTCTCGATCAGACACTTAGAAAAAAAATGGAAAAAAAAAAAAAAAAAAATTTGGATTTTTTCTAAGTACAAAATCGAGAGAGGCTAAAAATCACCTCTTTTTCCTTTTCTCGATCAGACACTTAGAAAAAAAACGGAAAAAAAAAAAAAAAAATTTGGATTTTTTCTAAGTATAAAAATCGAGAGAGGCTAAAAATCACCTCTTTTTCCTTTTCTCGATCAGACACTTAGAAAAAAAAATGAAAAAAAAAAAAAAAAAATTGGATTTTTTCTAAGTACAAAATCGAGAGAGGCTAAAAATCACCTCTTTTTCCTTCTCTCGATCAGACACTTAGAAAAAAAACGGAAAAAAAAATAAATAAAAATTGGATTTTTTCTAAGTACAAAATCGAGAGTGGCTAAAAATCACCTCTTTTTCCTTCTCTCGATCAGACACTTAGAAAAAAAACGGAAAAAAAAAAAAAAAAAATGTGGATTTTTTCTAAGTACAAAATCGAGAGAGGCTAAAAATCACCTCTTTTTCCTTTTCTCGGTCAGACACTTAGAAAAAAAACGGAAAAAAAAAAAAAAAAAATTTGGATTTTTTCTAAGTATAAAAATCGAGAGAGGCTAAAAATCACCTCTTTTTCCTTTTCTCGATCAGACACTTAGAAAAAAACGGAAAAAAAAAAAAAAAAAATTTGGATTTTTTCTAAGTACAAAATCGAGAGTGGCTAAAAATCACCTCTTTTTCCTTCTCTCGATCAGACACTTAGAAAAAAAAATGAAAAAAAAAAAAAAAAATTGGATTTTTTCTAAGTACAAAATTGAGAGAGGCTAAAAATCACCTCTTTTTCCTTTTCTCGATCAGACACTTAGGAAAAAAAATGGAAAAAAAAAAAAAAAAATTGGATTTTTTCTAAGTACAAAATCGAGAGAGGCTAAAAATCACCTCTTTTTCCTTCTCTCGATCAGACACTTAGAAAAAAAACGGAAAAAAAAAAAAAAAAATTTGGATTTTTTCTAAGTACAAAATCGAGAGAGGCTAAAAATCACCTCTTTTTCCTTCTCTCGATCAGACACTTAGAAAAAAAACGGAAAAAAAAAAAAAAAAAATTTGGATTTTTTCTAAGTACAAAATCGAGAGTGGCTAAAAATCACCTCTTTTTCCTTCTCTCGATCAGACACTTAGAAAAAAAACGGAAAAAAAAAAAAAAAAAATTTGGATTTTTTCTAAGTACAAAATCGAGAGAGGCTAAAAATCACCTCTTTTTCCTTTTCTCGATCAGACACTTAGAAAAAAAACGGAAAAAAAAAAAAAAAAAATTTGGATTTTTTCTAAGTATAAAAATCGAGAGAGGCTAAAAATCACCTCTTTTTCCTTTTCTCGATCAGACACTTAGAAAAAAAAATGAAAAAAAAAAAAAAAAAATTGGATTTTTTCTAAGTACAAAATCGAGAGAGGCTAAAAATCACCTCTTTTTCCTTCTCTCGATCAGACACTTAAAAAAAAACGGAAAAAAAAAAAAATAAAAATTGGATTTTTTCTAAGTACAAAATCGAGAGTGGCTAAAAATCACCTCTTTTTCCTTCTCTCGATCAGACACTTAGAAAAAAAACGGCAAAAAAAAAAAAAAAAATTTGGATTTTTTCTAAGTACAAAATCGAGAGAGGCTAAAAATCACCTCTTTTTCCTTTTCTCGATCAGACACTTAGAAAAAAAACGGAAAAAAAAAAAAATATTTGGATTTTTTCTAAGTACAAAATCGAGAGTGGCTAAAAATCACCTCTTTTTCCTTCTCTCGATCAGACACTTAGAAAAAAAACGGAAAAAAAAAAAAAAAAATTTGGATTTTTTCTAAGTACAAAATCGAGAGTGGCTAAAAATCACCTCTTTTTCCTTCTCTCGATCAGACACTTAGAAAAAAAAATGAAAAAAAAAAAAAAAAAATTGGATTTTTTCTAAGTACAAAATCGAGAGAGGCTAAAAATCACCTCTTTTTCCTTTTCTCGATCAGACACTTAGAAAAAAAAATGAAAAAAAAAAAAAAAAAATTGGATTTTTTCTAAGTACAAAATCGAGAGAGGCTAAAAATCACCTCTTTTTCCTTCTCTCGATCAGACACTTAGAAAAAAAACGGAAAAAAAAAAAAAAAAAATTTGGATTTTTTCTAAGTACAAAATCGAGAGTGGCTAAAAATCACCTCTTTTTCCTTCTCTCGATCAGACACTTAGAAAAAAAACGGAAAAAAAAAAAAAAAAATTGGATTTTTTCTAAGTACAAAATCGAGAGAGGCTAAAAATCACCTCTTTTTCCTTCTCTCGATCAGACACTTAGAAAAAAAAACGGAAAAAAAAAAAAAAAAATTGGATTTTTTCTAAGTACAAAATCGAGAGTGGCTAAAAATCACCTCTTTTTCCTTCTCTCGATCAGACACTTAGAAAAAAAACGGAAAAAAAAAAATAATAAATTTGGATTTTTTCTAAGTACAAAATCGAGAGAGGCTAAAAATCACCTCTTTTTCCTTCTCTCGATCAAACACTTAGAAAAAAAACGGAAAAAAAAAAAAAAAATTTGGATTTTTTCTAAGTACAAAATCGAGAGTGGCTAAAAATCACCTCTTTTTCCTTCTCTCGATCAGACACTTAGAAAAAAACGGAAAAAAAAAAAAAAAAAATTTGGATTTTTTCTAAGTACAAAATCGAGAGTGGCTAAAAATCACCTCTTTTTCCTTCTCTCGATCAGACACTTAGAAAAAAAAATGAAAAAAAAAAAAAAAAATTGGATTTTTTCTAAGTACAAAATCGAGAGAGGCTAAAAATCACCTCTTTTTCCTTCTCTCGATCAGACACTTAGAAAAAAAACGGAAAAAAAAAAAAAAAAAATTTGGATTTTTTCTAAGTACAAAATCGAGAGTGGCTAAAAATCACCTCTTTTTCCTTCTCTCGATCAGACACTTAGAAAAAAAAATGAAAAAAAAAAAAAAAAATTGGATTTTTTCTAAGTACAAAATCGAGAGAGGCTAAAAATCACCTCTTTTTCCTTTTCTCGATCAGACACTTAGAAAAAAAAATGAAAAAAAAAAAAAAAAATTGGATTTTTTCTAAGTACAAAATCGAGAGAGGCTAAAAATCACCTCTTTTTCCTTCTCTCGATCAGACACTTAGAAAAAAAACGGAAAAAAAAAAAAAAAAAATTTGGATTTTTTCTAAGTACAAAATCGAGAGTGGCTAAAAATCACCTCTTTTTCCTTCTCTCGATCAGACACTTAGAAAAAAAATGGAAAAAAAAAAAAAAAAAATTTGGATTTTTTCTAAGTACAAAATCGAGAGAGGCTAAAAATCACCTCTTTTTCCTTTTCTCGATCAGACACTTAGATAAAAAACGGAAAAAAAAAAATAAAAATTTGGATTTTTTCTAAGTATAAAAATCGAGAGAGGCTAAAAATCACCTCTTTTTCCTTTTCTCGATCAGACACTTAGAAAAAAAAATGAAAAAAAAAAAAAAAAAATTGGATTTTTTCTAAGTACAAAATCGAGAGAGGCTAAAAATCACCTCTTTTTCCTTCTCTCGATCAGACACTTAGAAAAAAAACGGAAAAAAAAAAAAATAAAAATTGGATTTTTTCTAAGTACAAAATCGAGAGTGGCTAAAAATCACCTCTTTTTCCTTCTCTCGATCAGACACTTAGAAAAAAAACGGAAAAAAAAAAAAAAAAAATTTGGATTTTTTCTAAGTACAAAATCGAGAGAGGCTAAAAATCACCTCTTTTTCCTTTTCTCGATCAGACACTTAGAAAAAAAACGGAAAAAAAAAAAAAAAAATTTGGATTTTTTCTAAGTACAAAATCGAGAGTGGCTAAAAATCACCTCTTTTTCCTTCTCTCGATCAGACACTTAAAAAAAAACGGAAAAAAAAAAAAAAAAAATTGGGATTTTTTGTAAGTACAAAATCGAGAGTGGCTAAAAATCACCTCTTTTTCCTTCTCTCGATCAGACACTTAGAAAAAAAAATGAAAAAAAAAAAAAAAAAATTTGATTTTTTCTAAGTACAAAATCGAGAGAGGCTAAAAATCACCTCTTTTTCCTTCTCTCGATCAGACACTTAGAAAAAAAACGGGAAAAAAAAAAAAAAAATTTGGATTTTTTCTAAGTACAAAATCGAGAGTGGCTAAAAATCACCTCTTTTTCCTTCTCTCGATCAGACACTTAGAAAAAAAACGGAAAAAAAAAAAAAAAAAATTTGGATTTTTTCTAAGTACAAAATCGAGAGTGGCTAAAAATCACCTCTTTTTCCTTCTCTCGATCAGACACTTAGAAAAAAAAATGAAAAAAAAAAAAAAAAAATTGGATTTTTTCTAAGTACAAAATCGAGAGAGGCTAAAAATCACCTCTTTTTCCTTTTCTCGATCAGACACTTAGAAAAAAAAATGAAAAAAAAAAAAAAAAAATTGGATTTTTTCTAAGTACAAAATCGAGAGAGGCTAAAAATCACCTCTTTTTCCTTCTCTCGATCAGACACTTAGAAAAAAAACGGAAAAAAAAAAAAAAAAATTTGGATTTTTTCTAAGTACAAAATCGAGAGTGGCTAAAAATCACCTCTTTTTCCTTCTCTCGATCAGACACTTAGAAAAAAAACGGAAAAAAAAAAAAAAAAATTGGATTTTTTCTTAGTACAAAATCGAGAGAGGCTAAAAATCACCTCTTTTTCCTTCTCTCGATCAGACACTTAGAAAAAAAATGGAAAAAAAAAAAAAAAAAATTGGATTTTTTCTAAGTACAAAATCGAGAGTGGCTAAAAATCACCTCTTTTTCCTTCTCTCGATCAGACACTTAGAAAAAAAACGGAAAAAAAAAAAAATAAATTTGGATTTTTTCTAAGTACAAAATCGAGAGTGGCTAAAAATCACCTCTTTTTCCTTCTCTCGATCAGACACTTAGAAAAAAAACGGAAAAAAAAAAAAAAAAAATTTGGATTTTTTCTAAGTACAAAATCGAGAGAGGCTAAAAATCACCTCTTTTTCCTTTTCTCGATCAGACACTTAGAAAAAAAACGGAAAAAAAAAAAAAAAAAAATTGGATTTTTTCTAAGTACAAAATCGAGAGAGGCTAAAAATCACCTCTTTTTCCTTTTCTCGATCAGACACTTAGAAAAAAAAAAGAAAAAAAAAAAAAAAAAATTGGATTTTTTCTAAGTACAAAATCGAGAGAGGCTAAAAATCACCTCTTTTTCCTTCTCTCGATCAGACACTTAGAAAAAAAACGGAAAAAAAAATAAAAAAAATTTGGATTTTTTCTAAGTACAAAATAGAGAGTGGCTAAAAATCACCTCTTTTTCCTTCTCTCGATCAGACACTTAGAAAAAAAACGGAAAAAAAAAAAAAAAAAATTTGGATTTTTTCTAAGTACAAAATCGAGAGAGGCTAAAAATCACCTCTTTTTCCTTCTCTCGATCAGACACTTAGAAAAAAAACGGAAAAAAAAAAAAAAAAAATTTGGATTTTTTCTAAGTACAAAATCGAGAGTGGCTAAAAATCACCTCTTTTTCCTTCTCTCGATCAGACACTTAGAAAAAAAACGGAAAAAAAAAAAAAAAAATTTGGATTTTTTCTAAGTACAAAATCGAGAGTGGCTAAAAATCACCTCTTTTTCCTTCTCTCGATCAGACACTTAGAAAAAAAACGGAAAAAAAAAAAAAAAAAATTTGGATTTTTTCTAAGTACCAAATCGAGAGTGGCTAAAAATCACCTCTTTTTCCTTCTCTCGATCAGACACTTAAAAAAAAAAATGAAAAAAAAAAAAAAAAAATTGGATTTTTTCTAAGTACAAAATCGAGAGAGGCTAAAAATCACCTCTTTTTCCTTTTCTCGATCAGACACTTAGAAAAAAAAATTAAAAAAAAAAAAAAAAAATTGGATTTTTTCTAAGTACAAAATCGAGAGAGGCTAAAAATCACCTCTTTTTCCTTCTCTCGATCAGACACTTAGAAAAAAACGGAAAAAAAAAAAAAAAAAATTGGATTTTTTCTAAGTACAAAATCGAGAGTGGCTAAAAATCACCTCTTTTTCCTTCTCTCGATCAGACACTTAGAAAAAAAACGGAAAAAAAAAAAAAAAAAATTGGATTTTTTCTAAGTACAAAATCGAGAGAGGCTAAAAATCACCTCTTTTTCCTTCTCTCGATCAGACACTTAGAAAAAAAACGGAAAAAAAAAAAAAAAAATTTGGATTTTTTCTAAGTACAAAATCGAGAGTGGCTAAAAATCACCTCTTTTTCCTTCTCTCGATCAGACACTTAGAAAAAAAACGGAAAAAAAAAAAAAAAAATTTGGATTTTTTCTAAGTACAAAATCGAGAGTGGCTAAAAATCACCTCTTTTTCCTTCTCTCGATCAGACACTTAGAAAAAAACGGAAAAAAAAAAAAAAAAAATTTGGATTTTTTCTAAGTACAAAATCGAGAGTGGCTAAAAATCACCTCTTTTTCCTTCTCTCGATCAGACACTTAGAAAAAAAAATGAAAAAAAAAAAAAAAAAATTGGATTTTTTCTAAGTACAAAATCGAGAGAGGCTAAAAATCACCTCTTTTTCCTTTTCTCGATCAGACACTTAGAAAAAAAACGGAAAAAAAAAAAAAAAAAATTTGGATTTTTTCTAAGTACAAAATCGAGAGTGGCTAAAAATCACCTCTTTTTCCTTCTCTCGATCAGACACTTAGAAAAAAAACGGAAAAAAAAAAAAAAAAATTTGGATTTTTTCTAAGTACAAAATCGAGAGTGGCTAAAAATCACCTCTTTTTCCTTCTCTCGATCAGACACTTAGAAAAAAAAAAGAAAAAAAAAAAAAAAAAATTGGATTTTTTCTAAGTACAAAATCGAGAGGCTAAAAATCACCTCTTTTTCCTTCTCTCGATCAGACACTTAGAAAAAAAACGGAAAAAAAAAAAAAAAAAAATTGGATTTTTTCTAAGTACAAAATCGAGAGTGGATAAAAATCACCTCTTTTTCCTTCTCTCGATCAGACACTTAGAAAAAAAACGGAAAAAAAAAAAAAAAAAAATTGGATTTTTTCTAAGTACAAAATCGAGAGAGGCTAAAAATCACCTCTTTTTCCTTCTCTCGATCAGACACTTAGAAAAAAAAACGGAAAAAAAAAAAAAAAAATTTGGATTTTTTCTAAGTACAAAATCGAGAGAGGCTAAAAATCACCTCTTTTTCCTTCTCTCGATCAAACACTTAGAAAAAAAACGGAAAAAAAAAAAAAAAAATTTGGATTTTTTCTAAGTACAAAATCGAGAGTGGCTAAAAATCACCTCTTTTTCCTTCTCTCGATCAGACACTTAGAAAAAAACGGAAAAAAAAAAAAAAAAAATTTGGATTTTTTCTAAGTACAAAATCGAGAGTGGCTAAAAATCACCTCTTTTTCCTTCTCTCGATCAGACACTTAGAAAAAAAAATGAAAAAAAAAAAAAAAAAATTGGATTTTTTCTAAGTACAAAATCGAGAGAGGCTAAAAATCACCTCTTTTTCCTTTTCTCGATCAGACACTTAGAAAAAAAACGGAAAAAAAAAAAAAAAAAATTTGGATTTTTTCTAAGTACAAAATCGAGAGTGGCTAAAAATCACCTCTTTTTCCTTCTCTCGATCAGACACTTAGAAAAAAAAACGGAAAAAAAAAAAAAAAATTTGGATTTTTTCTAAGTACAAAATCGAGAGTGGCTAAAAATCACCTCTTTTTCCTTCTCTCGATCAGACACTTAGAAAAAAAAAAGAAAAAAAAAAAAAAAAAATTGGATTTTTTCTAAGTACAAAATCGAGAGGCTAAAAATCACCTCTTTTTCCTTCTCTCGATCAGACACTTAGAAAAAAAACGGAAAAAAAAAAAAAAAAAAATTGGATTTTTTCTAAGTACAAAATCGAGAGTGGATAAAAATCACTTCTTTTTCCTTCTCTCGATCAGACACTTAGAAAAAAAACGGAAAAAAAAAAAAAAAATTTTGGATTTTTTCTAAGTACAAAAGAGAGTGGCTAAAAATCACCTCTTTTTCCTTCTCTCGATCAGACACTTAGAAAAAAAAATGAAAAAAAAAAAAAAAATTGGATTTTTTCTAAGTACAAAATCGAGAGAGGCTAAAAATCACCTCTTTTTCCTTCTCTCGATCAGACACTTAGAAAAAAAACGGAAAAAAAAAATTTGGATTTTTTCTAAGTACAAAATCGAGAGAGGCTAAAAATCACCTCTTTTTCCTTTTCTCGATCAGACACTTAGAAAAAAAAATGAAAAAAAATAAAAAAAATTGGATTTTTTCTAAGTACAAAATCGAGAGAGGCTAAAAATCACCTCTTTTTCCTTCTCTCGATCAGACACTTAGAAAAAAAACGGAAAAAAAAAAAAAAAAAATTTGGATTTTTTCTAAGTACAAAATCGAGAGTGGCTAAAAATCACCTCTTTTTCCTTCTCTCGATCAGACACTTAGAAAAAAAACGGAAAAAAAAAAAAAAAAATTTGGATTTTTTCTAAGTACAAAATCGAGAGAGGCTAAAAATCACCTCTTTTTCCTTTTCTCGATCAGACACTTAGAAAAAAAACGGAAAAAAAAAAAAAAAAAATTTGGATTTTTTCTAAGTACAAAATCGAGAGTGGCTAAAAATCACCTCTTTTTCCTTATCTCGATCAGACACTTAGAAAAAAAACGGAAAAAAAAAAAAAAAAAATTTGGATTTTTTCTAAGTACAAAATCGAGAGTGGCTAAAAATCACCTCTTTTTCCTTCTCTCGATCAGACACTTAGAAAAAAAACAGAAAAAAAAAAATAAAAAATTGGATTTTTTCTAAGTACAAAATCGAGAATGGCTAAAAATCACCTCTTTTTCCTTCTCTCGATCAGACACTTAGAAAAAAAAATGAAAAAAAAAAAAAAAAAATTGGATTTTTTCTAAGTACAAAATCGAGAGAGGCTAAAAATCACCTCTTTTTCCTTCTCTCGATCAGACACTTAGAAAAAAAACGGAAAAAAAAATAAAAAAATTTGGATTTTTTCTAAGTACAAAATCGAGAGTGGCTAAAAATCACTTCTTTTTCCTTCTCTCGATCAGACACTTAGAAAAAAAACGGAAAAAAAAAAAATAAAAAATTGGATTTTTTCTAAGTACAAAATCGAGAGTGGCTAAAAATCACCTCTTTTTCCTTCTCTCGATCAGACACTTAGAAAAAAAAATGAAAAAAAAAAAAAAAAAATTGGATTTTTTCTAAGTACAAAATCGAGAGAGGCTAAAAATCACCTCTTTTTCCTTTTCTCGATCAGACACTTAGAAAAAAAAATGAAAAAAAAAAAAAAAAATTGGATTTTTTCTAAGTACAAAATCGAGAGAGGCTAAAAATCACCTCTTTTTCCTTCTCTCGATCAGACACTTAGAAAAAAAACGGAAAAAAAAAAAAAAAAAATTTGGATTTTTTTAAGTACAAAATCGAGAGTGGCTAAAAATCACCTCTTTTTCCTTCTCTCGATCAGACACTTAGAAAAAAAACGGAAAAAAAAAAAAAAAAAATTTGGATTTTTTCTAAGTACAAAATCGAGAGAGGCTAAAAATCACCTCTTTTTCCTTTTCTCGATCAGACACTTAGAAAAAAAACGGAAAAAAAAAAAAAAAAAAATTGGATTTTTTCTAAGTACAAAATCGAGAGAGGCTAAAAATCACCTCTTTTTCCTTTTCTCGATCAGACACTTAGAAAAAAAAATGAAAAAAAAAAAAAAAAAATTGGATTTTTTCTAAGTACAAAATCGAGAGAGGCTAAAAATCACCTCTTTTTCCTTCTCTCGATCAGACACTTAGAAAAAAAACGGAAAAAAAAAAAAAAAAAATTTGGATTTTTTCTAAGTACAAAATCGAGAGTGGCTAAAAATCACCTCTTTTTCCTTCTCTCGATCAGACACTTAGAAAAAAAACGGAAAAAAAAAAAAAAAAAATTTGGATTTTTTCTAAGTACAAAATCGAGAGTGGCTAAAAATCACCTCTTTTTCCTTCTCTCGATCAGACACTTAGAAAAAAAACGGAAAAAAAAAAAAAAAAATTTGGATTTTTTCTAAGTACAAAATCGAGAGAGGCTAAAAATCACCTCTTTTTCCTTTTCTCGATCAGACACTTAGAAAAAAAACGGAAAAAAAAAAAAAAAAAATTTGGATTTTTTCTAAGTACAAAATCGAGAGTGGCTAAAAATCACCTCTTTTTCCTTCTCTCGATCAGACACTTAGAAAAAAAACGGAAAAAAAAAAAAAAAAAATTTGGATTTTTTCTAAGTACAAAATCGAGAGTGGCTAAAAATCACCTCTTTTTCCTTCTCTCGATCAGACACTTAGAAAAAAAACAGAAAAAAAAAAATAAAAAATTGGATTTTTTCTAAGTACAAAATCGAGATTGGCTAAAAATCACCTCTTTTTCCTTCTCTCGATCAGACACTTAGAAAAAAAAATGAAAAAAAAAAAAAAAAATTGGATTTTTTCTAAGTACAAAATCGAGAGAGGCTAAAAATCACCTCTTTTTCCTTCTCTCGATCAGACACTTAGAAAAAAAACGGAAAAAAAAAAAAAAAAAAATTGGATTTTTTCTAAGTACAAAATCGAGAGTGGCTAAAAATCACTTCTTTTTCCTTCTCTCGATCAGACACTTAGAAAAAAAACGGAAAAAAAAAAATAAAAAATTGGATTTTTTCTAAGTACAAAATCGAGAGTGGCTAAAAATCACCTCTTTTTCCTTCTCTCGATCAGACACTTAGAAAAAAAAATGAAAAAAAAAAAAAAAAAATTGGATTTTTTCTAAGTACAAAATCGAGAGAGGCTAAAAATCACCTCTTTTTCCTTTTCTCGATCAGACACTTAGAAAAAAAAAAGAAAAAAAAAAAAAAAAAATTGGATTTTTTCTAAGTACAAAATCGAGAGAGGCTAAAAATCACCTCTTTTTCCTTCTCTCGATCAGACACTTAGAAAAAAAACGGAAAAAAAAAAAAAAAAATTTGGATTTTTTCTAAGTACAAAATCGAGAGTGGCTAAAAATCACCTCTTTTTCCTTCTCTCGATCAGACACTTAGAAAAAAAACGGAAAAAAAAAAAAAAAAAATTTGGATTTTTTCTAAGTACAAAATCGAGAGTGGCTAAAAATCACCTCTTTTTCCTTCTCTCGATCAGACACTTAGAAAAAAAAATGAAAAAAAAAAAAAAAAAATTGGATTTTTTCTAAGTACAAAATCGAGAGAGGCTAAAAATCACCTCTTTTTCCTTTTCTCGATCAGACACTTAGAAAAAAAAATGAAAAAAAAAAAAAAAAAATTGGATTTTTTCTAAGTACAAAATCGAGAGAGGCTAAAAATCACCTCTTTTTCCTTCTCTCGATCAGACACTTAGAAAAAAAACGGAAAAAAAAAAAAAAAAAATTTGGATTTTTTCTAAGTACAAAATCGAGAGTGGCTAAAAATCACCTCTTTTTCCTTCTCTCGATCAGACACTTAGAAAAAAAACGGAAAAAAAAAAAAAAAAAATTGGATTTTTTCTAAGTACAAAATCGAGAGAGGCTAAAAATCACCTCTTTTTCCTTCTCTCGATCAGACACTTAGAAAAAAAACGGAAAAAAAAAAAAAAAAATTTGGATTTTTTCTAAGTACAAAATCGAGAGTGGCTAAAAATCACCTCTTTTTCCTTCTCTCGATCAGACACTTAGAAAAAAAACGGAAAAAAAAAAATAATAAATTTGGATTTTTTCTAAGTACAAAATCGAGAGAGGCTAAAAATCACCTCTTTTTCCTTCTCTCGATCAAACACTTAGAAAAAAAACGGAAAAAAAAAAAAAAAAAATTTGGATTTTTTCTAAGTACAAAATCGAGAGTGGCTAAAAATCACCTCTTTTTCCTTCTCTCGATCAGACACTTAGAAAAAAACGGAAAAAAAAAAAAAAAAAAATTGGATTTTTTCTAAGTACAAAATCGAGAGTGGCTAAAAATCACCTCTTTTTCCTTCTCTCGATCAGACACTTAGAAAAAAAAATGAAAAAAAAAAAAAAAAAATTGGATTTTTTCTAAGTACAAAATCGAGAGAGGCTAAAAATCACCTCTTTTTCCTTCTCTCGATCAGACACTTAGAAAAAAAACGGAAAAAAAAAAAAAAAAATTTGGATTTTTTCTAAGTACAAAATCGAGAGTGGCTAAAAATCACCTCTTTTTCCTTCTCTCGATCAGACACTTAGAAAAAAAAATGAAAAAAAAAAAAAAAAAATTGGATTTTTTCTAAGTACAAAATCGAGAGAGGCTAAAAATCACCTCTTTTTCCTTTTCTCGATCAGACACTTAGAAAAAAAAATGAAAAAAAAAAAAAAAAATTGGATTTTTTCTAAGTACAAAATCGAGAGAGGCTAAAAATCACCTCTTTTTCCTTCTCTCGATCAGACACTTAGAAAAAAAACGGAAAAAAAAAAAAAAAAAATTTGGATTTTTTCTAAGTACAAAATCGAGAGAGGCTAAAAATCACCTCTTTTTCCTTCTCTCGATCAGACACTTAGAAAAAAAACGGAAAAAAAAAAAAAAAAAATTTGGATTTTTTCTAAGTACAAAATCGAGAGTGGCTAAAAATCACCTCTTTTTCCTTCTCTCGATCAGACACTTAGAAAAAAAATGGAAAAAAAAAAATAAAAAAATTTGGATTTTTTCTAAGTACAAAATCGAGAGAGGCTAAAAATCACCTCTTTTTCCTTTTCTCGATCAGACACTTAGAAAAAAAACGGAAAAAAAAAAAAAAAAATTTGGATTTTTTCTAAGTATAAAAATCGAGAGAGGCTAAAAATCACCTCTTTTTCCTTTTCTCGATCAGACACTTAGAAAAAAAAATGAAAAAAAAAAATAAAAAATTTGATTTTTTCTAAGTACAAAATCGAGAGGGGCTAAAAATCACCTCTTTTTCCTTCTCTCGATCAGACACTTAGAAAAAAAATGGAAAAAAAAAAATAAAAAAATTTGGATTTTTTCTAAGTACAAAATCGAGAGAGGCTAAAAATCACCTCTTTTTCCTTTTCTCGATCAGACACTTAGAAAAAAAACGGAAAAAAAAAAAAAAAAATTTGGATTTTTTCTAAGTATAAAAATCGAGAGAGGCTAAAAATCACCTCTTTTTCCTTTTCTCGATCAGACACTTAAAAAAAAAAATGAAAAAAAAAAAAAAAAAATTTGATTTTTTCTAAGTACAAAATCGAGAGAGGCTAAAAATCACCTCTTTTTCCTTCTCTCGATCAGACACTTAGAAAAAAAACGGAAAAAAAAAAAAATAAAAATTGGATTTTTTCTAAGTACAAAATCGAGAGTGGCTAAAAATCACCTCTTTTTCCTTCTCTCGATCAGACACTTAGAAAAAAAACGGAAAAAAAAAAAAAAAAAATTTGGATTTTTTCTAAGTACAAAATCGAGAGAGGCTAAAAATCACCTCTTTTTCCTTTTCTCGATCAGACACTTAGAAAAAAAACGGAAAAAAAAAAAAAAAAATTTGGATTTTTTCTAAGTACAAAATCGAGAGTGGCTAAAAATCACCTCTTTTTCCTTCTCTCGATCAGACACTTAGAAAAAAAACGGAAAAAAAAAAAAAAAAAATTTGGATTTTTTGTAAGTACAAAATCGAGAGTGGCTAAAAATCACCTCTTTTTCCTTCTCTCGATCAGACACTTAGAAAAAAAAATGAAAAAAAAAAAAAAAAAATTTGATTTTTTCTAAGTACAAAATCGAGAGAGGCTAAAAATCACCTCTTTTTCCTTCTCTCGATCAGACACTTAGAAAAAAAACGGGAAAAAAAAAAAAAAAATTGGGATTTTTTCTAAGTACAAAATCGAGAGTGGCTAAAAATCACCTCTTTTTCCTTCTCTCGATCAGACACTTAGAAAAAAAACGGAAAAAAAAAAAAAAAAAATTTGGATTTTTTCTAAGTACAAAATCGAGAGTGGCTAAAAATCACCTCTTTTTCCTTCTCTCGATCAGACACTTAGAAAAAAAAATGAAAAAAAAAAAAAAAAAATTGGATTTTTTCTAAGTACAAAATCGAGAGAGGCTAAAAATCACCTCTTTTTCCTTTTCTCGATCAGACACTTAGAAAAAAAAATGAAAAAAAAAAAAAAAAAATTGGATTTTTTCTAAGTACAAAATCGAGAGAGGCTAAAAATCACCTCTTTTTCCTTCTCTCGATCAGACACTTAGAAAAAAAACGGAAAAAAAAAAAAAAAAAATTTGGATTTTTTCTAAGTACAAAATCGAGAGTGGCTAAAAATCACCTCTTTTTCCTTCTCTCGATCAGACACTTAGAAAAAAAACGGAAAAAAAAAAAAAAAAAATTGGATTTTTTCTAAGTACAAAATCGAGAGAGGCTAAAAATCACCTCTTTTTCCTTCTCTCGATCAGACACTTAGAAAAAAAACGGAAAAAAAAAAAAAAAAAATTTGGATTTTTTCTAAGTACAAAATCGAGAGTGGCTAAAAATCACCTCTTTTTCCTTCTCTCGATCAGACACTTAGAAAAAAAACGGAAAAAAAAAAAAATAAATTTGGATTTTTTCTAAGTACAAAATCGAGAGTGGCTAAAAATCACCTCTTTTTCCTTCTCTCGATCAGACACTTAGAAAAAAAACGGAAAAAAAAAAAAAAAAAATTTGGATTTTTTCTAAGTACAAAATCGAGAGAGGCTAAAAATCACCTCTTTTTCCTTTTCTCGATCAGACACTTAGAAAAAAAACGGAAAAAAAAAAAAATAAATTGGATTTTTTCTAAGTACAAAATCGAGAGAGGCTAAAAATCACCTCTTTTTCCTTTTCTCGATCAGACACTTAGAAAAAAAAAAGAAAAAAAAAAAATAAAATTGGATTTTTTCTAAGTACAAAATCGAGAGAGGCTAAAAATCACCTCTTTTTCCTTCTCTCGATCAGACACTTAGAAAAAAAACGGAAAAAAAATAAAAAAAAATTGGATTTTTTCTAAGTACAAAATCGAGAGTGGCTAAAAATCACCTCTTTTTCCTTCTCTCGATCAGACTCTTAGAAAAAAAACGGAAAAAAAAAAAAAAAAATTTGGATTTTTTCTAAGTACAAAATCGAGAGTGGCTAAAAATCACCTCTTTTTCCTTCTCTCGATCAGACACTTAGAAAAAAAACGGAAAAAAAAAAAAAAAAAATTGGATTTTTTCTAAGTACAAAATCGAGAGAGGCTAAAAATCACCTCTTTTTCCTTCTCTCGATCAGACACTTAGAAAAAAAAACGGAAAAAAAAAAAAAAAAAATTTGGATTTTTTCTAAGTACAAAATCGAGAGTGGCTAAAAATCACCTCTTTTTCCTTCTCTCGATCAGACACTTAGAAAAAAAACGGAAAAAAAAAAAAATAAATTTGGATTTTTTCTAAGTACAAAATCGAGAGTGGCTAAAAATCACCTCTTTTTCCTTCTCTCGATCAGACACTTAGAAAAAAAACGGAAAAAAAAAAAAAAAAAATTTGGATTTTTTCTAAGTACAAAATCGAGAGAGGCTAAAAATCACCTCTTTTTCCTTTTCTCGATCAGACACTTAGAAAAAAAACGGAAAAAAAAAAAAAAAAAATTGGATTTTTTCTAAGTACAAAATCGAGAGAGGCTAAAAATCACCTCTTTTTCCTTTTCTCGATCAGACACTTAGAAAAAAAAAAGAAAAAAAAAAAAAAAAAATTGGATTTTTTCTAAGTACAAAATCGAGAGAGGCTAAAAATCACCTCTTTTTCCTTCTCTCGATCAGACACTTAGAAAAAAAACGGGAAAAAAAATAAAAAAAAATTGGATTTTTTCTAAGTACAAAATCGAGAGTGGCTAAAAATCACCTCTTTTTCCTTCTCTCGATCAGACACTTAGAAAAAAAACGGAAAAAAAAAAAAAAAAATTTGGATTTTTTCTAAGTACAAAATCGAGAGTGGCTAAAAATCACCTCTTTTTCCTTCTCTCGATCAGACACTTAGAAAAAAAACGGAAAAAAAAAAAATAAATTTGGATTTTTTCTAAGTACAAAATCGAGAGTGGCTAAAAATCACCTCTTTTTCCTTCTCTCGATCAGACACTTAGAAAAAAACGGAAAAAAAAAAAAAAAAATTTGGATTTTTTCTAAGTACAAAATCGAGAGAGGCTAAAAATCACCTCTTTTTCCTTTTCTCGATCAGACACTTAGAAAAAAAACGGAAAAAAAAAAAAAAAAATTGGATTTTTTCTAAGTACAAAATCGAGAGAGGCTAAAAATCACCTCTTTTTCCTTTTCTCGATCAGACACTTAGAAAAAAAAAAGAAAAAAAAAAAAAAAAATTGGATTTTTTCTAAGTACAAAATCGAGAGAGGCTAAAAATCACCTCTTTTTCCTTCTCTCGATCAGACACTTAGAAAAAAAACGGGAAAAAAAATTAAAAAAAATTGGATTTTTTCTAAGTACAAAATCGAGAGTGGCTAAAAATCACCTCTTTTTCCTTCTCTCGATCAGACACTTAGAAAAAAAACGGAAAAAAAAAAAAAAAAAAATTTGGATTTTTTCTAAGTACAAAATCGAGAGAGGCTAAAAATCACCTCTTTTTCCTTCTCTCGATCAGACACTTAGAAAAAAAACGGAAAAAAAAAAAAAAAATTTGGATTTTTTCTAAGTACAAAATCGAGAGTGGCTAAAAATCACCTCTTTTTCCTTCTCTCGATCAGACACTTAGAAAAAAAACGGAAAAAAAAAAAAAAAAAATTGGATTTTTTCTAAGTACAAAATCGAGAGTGGCTAAAAATCACCTCTTTTTCCTTCTCTCGATCAGACACTTAGAAAAAAAACGGAAAAAAAAAAAAAATAAATTTGGATTTTTTCTAAGTACAAAATCGAGAGAGGCTAAAAATCACCTCTTTTTCCTTCTCTCGATCAAACACTTAGAAAAAAAACGGAAAAAAAAAAAAAAAAAATTTGGATTTTTTCTAAGTACAAAATCGAGAGTGGCTAAAAATCACCTCTTTTTCCTTCTCTCGATCAGACACTTAGAAAAAAAACGGAAAAAAAAAAAAAAAAAATTTGGATTTTTTCTAAGTACAAAATCGAGAGTGGCTAAAAATCACCTCTTTTTCCTTCTCTCGATCAGACACTTAGAAAAAAAAATGAAAAAAAAAAAAAAAAAATTGGATTTTTTCTAAGTACAAAATCGAGAGAGGCTAAAAATCACCTCTTTTTCCTTCTCTCGATCAGACACTTAGAAAAAAAACGGAAAAAAAAAAAAAATAATTTGGATTTTTTCTAAGTACAAAATCGAGAGTGGCTAAAAATCACCTCTTTTTCCTTCTCTCGATCAGACACTTAGAAAAAAAAATGAAAAAAAAAAAAAAAAAATTGGATTTTTTCTAAGTACAAAATCGAGAGAGGCTAAAAATCACCTCTTTTTCCTTTTCTCGATCAGACACTTAGAAAAAAAAATGAAAAAAAAAAAAAAAAAATTGGATTTTTTCTAAGTACAAAATCGAGAGAGGCTAAAAATCACCTCTTTTTCCTTCTCTCGATCAGACACTTAGAAAAAAAAACGGAAAAAAAAAAAAAAAAAATTTTGGATTTTTTCTAAGTACAAAATCGAGAGAGGCTAAAAATCACCTCTTTTTCCTTCTCTCGATCAGACACTTAGAAAAAAAACGGAAAAAAAAAAAAAAAAATTTGGATTTTTTCTAAGTACAAAATCGAGAGAGGCTAAAAATCACCTCTTTTTCCTTTTCTCGATCAGACACTTAGAAAAAAAACGGAAAAAAAAAAAAAAAAAATTTGGATTTTTTCTAAGTATAAAATCGAGAGAGGCTAAAAATCACCTCTTTTTCCTTTTCTCGATCAGACACTTAGAAAAAAAAATGAAAAAAAAAAAAAAAAAATTTGATTTTTTCTAAGTACAAAATCGAGAGAGGCTAAAAATCACCTCTTTTTCCTTCTCTCGATCAGACACTTAGAAAAAAAAACGGAAAAAAAAAAAATAAAAATTGGATTTTTTCTAAGTACAAAATCGAGAGTGGCTAAAAATCACCTCTTTTTCCTTCTCTCGATCAGACACTTAGAAAAAAAACGGAAAAAAAAAAAAAAAAAATTTGGATTTTTTCTAAGTACAAAATCGAGAGAGGCTAAAAATCACCTCTTTTTCCTTTTCTCGATCAGACACTTAGAAAAAAAACGGAAAAAAAAAAAAAAAAATTTGGATTTTTTCTAAGTACAAAATCGAGAGTGGCTAAAAATCACCTCTTTTTCCTTCTCTCGATCAGACACTTAGAAAAAAAACGGAAAAAAAAAAAAAAAAAATTTGGATTTTTTGTAAGTACAAAATCGAGAGTGGCTAAAAATCACCTCTTTTTCCTTCTCTCGATCAGACACTTAGAAAAAAAAATGAAAAAAAAAAAAAAAAAATTGGATTTTTTCTAAGTACAAAATCGAGAGAGGCTAAAAATCACCTCTTTTTCCTTTTCTCGATCAGACACTTAGAAAAAAAAATGAAAAAAAAAAAAAAAAAATTGGATTTTTTCTAAGTACAAAATCGAGAGAGGCTAAAAATCACCTCTTTTTCCTTCTCTCGATCAGACACTTAGAAAAAAAACGGAAAAAAAAAAAAAAAAAATTTGGATTTTTTCTAAGTACAAAATCGAGAGAGGCTAAAAATCACCTCTTTTTCCTTCTCTCGATCAGACACTTAGAAAAAAAACGGGGAAAAAAAAAAAAAAAATTGGGATTTTTTCTAAGTACAAAATCGAGAGTGGCTAAAAATCACCTCTTTTTCCTTCTCTCGATCAGACACTTAGAAAAAAAACGGAAAAAAAAAAAAAAAAATTTGGATTTTTTCTAAGTACAAAATCGAGAGTGGCTAAAAATCACCTCTTTTTCCTTCTCTCGATCAGACACTTAGAAAAAAAAAATGAAAAAAAAAAAAAAAAAATTGGATTTTTTCTAAGTACAAAATCGAGAGAGGCTAAAAATCACCTCTTTTTCCTTTTCTCGATCAGACACTTAGAAAAAAAAATGAAAAAAAAAAAAAAAAAATTGGATTTTTTCTAAGTACAAAATCGAGAGAGGCTAAAAATCACCTCTTTTTCCTTCTCGATCAGACACTTAGAAAAAAAACGGAAAAAAAAAAAAAAAAATTTGGATTTTTTCTAAGTACAAAATCGAGAGTGGCTAAAAATCACCTCTTTTTCCTTCTCTCGATCAGACACTTAGAAAAAAAACGGAAAAAAAAAAAAAAAAAATTGGATTTTTTCTAAGTACAAAATCGAGAGAGGCTAAAAATCACCTCTTTTTCCTTCTCTCGATCAGACACTTAGAAAAAAAACGGAAAAAAAAAAAAAAAAATTTGGATTTTTTTCTAAGTACAAAATCGAGAGTGGCTAAAAATCACCTCTTTTTCCTTCTCTCGATCAGACACTTAGAAAAAAAACGGAAAAAAAAAAAAATAAATTTGGATTTTTTCTAAGTACAAAATCGAGAGTGGCTAAAAATCACCTCTTTTTCCTTCTCTCGATCAGACACTTAGAAAAAAAACGGAAAAAAAAAAAAAAAAAATTTGGATTTTTTCTAAGTACAAAATCGAGAGAGGCTAAAAATCACCTCTTTTTCCTTTTCTCGATCAGACACTTAGAAAAAAAACGGAAAAAAAAAAAAAAAAAAATTGGATTTTTTCTAAGTACAAAATCGAGAGAGGCTAAAAATCACCTCTTTTTCCTTTTCTCGATCAGACACTTAGAAAAAAAAAAGAAAAAAAAAAAAAAAAATTGGATTTTTTCTAAGTACAAAATCGAGAGAGGCTAAAAATCACCTCTTTTTCCTTCTCTCGATCAGACACTTAGAAAAAAAACGGAAAAAAAAAAAAAAAAAATTTGGATTTTTTCTAAGTACAAAATCGAGAGTGGCTAAAAATCACCTCTTTTTCCTTCTCTCGATCAGACACTTAGAAAAAAAATGGAAAAAATAAAATAAAAAAATTTGGATTTTTTCTAAGTACAAAATCGAGAGAGGCTAAAAATCACCTCTTTTTCCTTTTCTCGATCAGACACTTAGAAAAAAAACGGAAAAAAAAAAAAAAAAATTTGGATTTTTTCTAAGTATAAAAATCGAGAGAGGCTAAAAATCACCTCTTTTTCCTTTTCTCGATCAGACACTTAGAAAAAAAAATGAAAAAAAAAAAAAAAAATTTGATTTTTTCTAAGTACAAAATCGAGAGAGGCTAAAAATCACCTCTTTTTCCTTCTCTCGATCAGACACTTAGAAAAAAAACGGAAAAAAAAAAAAATAAAAATTGGATTTTTTCTAAGTACAAAATCGAGAGTGGCTAAAAATCACCTCTTTTTCCTTCTCTCGATCAGACACTTAGAAAAAAAACGGAAAAAAAAAAAAAAAAATTTGGATTTTTTCTAAGTACAAAATCGAGAGAGGCTAAAAATCACCTCTTTTTCCTTTTCTCGATCAGACACTTAGAAAAAAAACGGAAAAAAAAAAAAAAAAATTTGGATTTTTTCTAAGTACAAAATCGAGAGTGGCTAAAAATCACCTCTTTTTCCTTCTCTCGATCAGACACTTAGAAAAAAAACGGAAAAAAAAAAAAAAAAAATTTGGATTTTTTGTAAGTACAAAATCGAGAGTGGCTAAAAATCACCTCTTTTTCCTTCTCTCGATCAGACACTTAGAAAAAAAAATGAAAAAAAAAAAAAAAATTTGATTTTTTCTAAGTACAAAATCGAGAGAGGCTAAAAATCACCTCTTTTTCCTTCTCTCGATCAGACACTTAGAAAAAAAATGGAAAAAAAAAAATAAAAAAATTTGGATTTTTTCTAAGTACAAAATCGAGAGTGGCTAAAAATCACCTCTTTTTCCTTCTCTCGATCAGACACTTAGAAAAAAAACGGAAAAAAAAAAAAAAAAAAATTGGATTTTTTGTAAGTACAAAATCGAGAGTGGCTAAAAATCACCTCTTTTTCCTTCTCTCGATCAGACACTTAGAAAAAAAAATGAAAAAAAAAAAAAAAAAATTTGATTTTTTCTAAGTACAAAATCGAGAGAGGCTAAAAATCACCTCTTTTTCCTTCTCTCGATCAGACACTTAGAAAAAAAACGGGGAAAAAAAAAAAAAAATTGGGATTTTTTCTAAGTACAAAATCGAGAGTGGCTAAAAATCACCTCTTTTTCCTTCTCTCGATCAGACACTTAGAAAAAAAACGGAAAAAAAAAAAAAAAAAATTTGGATTTTTTCTAAGTACAAAATCGAGAGTGGCTAAAAATCACCTCTTTTTCCTTCTCTCGATCAGACACTTAGAAAAAAAAATGAAAAAAAAAAAAAAAAAATTGGATTTTTTCTAAGTACAAAATCGAGAGAGGCTAAAAATCACCTCTTTTTCCTTTTCTCGATCAGACACTTAGAAAAAAAAATGAAAAAAAAAAAAAAAAAATTGGATTTTTTCTAAGTACAAAATCGAGAGAGGCTAAAAATCACCTCTTTTTCCTTCTCTCGATCAGACACTTAGAAAAAAAACGGAAAAAAAAAAAAAAAAAATTTGGATTTTTTCTAAGTACAAAATCGAGAGTGGCTAAAAATCACCTCTTTTTCCTTCTCTCGATCAGACACTTAGAAAAAAAACGGAAAAAAAAAAAAAAAAAATTGGATTTTTTCTAAGTACAAAATCGAGAGAGGCTAAAAATCACCTCTTTTTCCTTCTCTCGATCAGACACTTAGAAAAAAAACGGAAAAAAAAAAAAAAAAATTTGGATTTTTTTCTAAGTACAAAATCGAGAGTGGCTAAAAATCACCTCTTTTTCCTTCTCTCGATCAGACACTTAGAAAAAAAACGGAAAAAAAAAAAAATAAATTTGGATTTTTTCTAAGTACAAAATCGAGAGTGGCTAAAAATCACCTCTTTTTCCTTCTCTCGATCAGACACTTAGAAAAAAAACGGAAAAAAAAAAAAAAAAAATTTGGATTTTTTCTAAGTACAAAATCGAGAGAGGCTAAAAATCACCTCTTTTTCCTTTTCTCGATCAGACACTTAGAAAAAAAACGGAAAAAAAAAAAAAAAAAAATTGGATTTTTTCTAAGTACAAAATCGAGAGAGGCTAAAAATCACCTCTTTTTCCTTTTCTCGATCAGACACTTAGAAAAAAAAAAGAAAAAAAAAAAAAAAAAATTGGATTTTTTCTAAGTACAAAATCGAGAGAGGCTAAAAATCACCTCTTTTTCCTTCTCTCGATCAGACACTTAGAAAAAAAACGGAAAAAAAAAAAAAAAAAATTTGGATTTTTTCTAAGTACAAAATCGAGAGTGGCTAAAAATCACCTCTTTTTCCTTCTCTCGATCAGACACTTAGAAAAAAAATGGAAAAAATAAAATAAAAAAATTTGGATTTTTTCTAAGTACAAAATCGAGAGAGGCTAAAAATCACCTCTTTTTCCTTTTCTCGATCAGACACTTAGAAAAAAAACGGAAAAAAAAAAAAAAAAATTTGGATTTTTTCTAAGTATAAAAATCGAGAGAGGCTAAAAATCACCTCTTTTTCCTTTTCTCGATCAGACACTTAGAAAAAAAAATGAAAAAAAAAAAAAAAAATTTGATTTTTTCTAAGTACAAAATCGAGAGAGGCTAAAAATCACCTCTTTTTCCTTCTCTCGATCAGACACTTAGAAAAAAAACGGAAAAAAAAAAAAATAAAAATTGGATTTTTTCTAAGTACAAAATCGAGAGTGGCTAAAAATCACCTCTTTTTCCTTCTCTCGATCAGACACTTAGAAAAAAAACGGAAAAAAAAAAAAAAAAAATTTGGATTTTTTCTAAGTACAAAATCGAGAGAGGCTAAAAATCACCTCTTTTTCCTTTTCTCGATCAGACACTTAGAAAAAAAACGGAAAAAAAAAAAAAAAAATTTGGATTTTTTCTAAGTACAAAATCGAGAGTGGCTAAAAATCACCTCTTTTTCCTTCTCTCGATCAGACACTTAGAAAAAAAACGGAAAAAAAAAAAAAATAAATTTGGATTTTTTGTAAGTACAAAATCGAGAGTGGCTAAAAATCACCTCTTTTTCCTTCTCTCGATCAGACACTTAGAAAAAAAAATGAAAAAAAAAAAAAAAAATTTGATTTTTTCTAAGTACAAAATCGAGAGAGGCTAAAAATCACCTCTTTTTCCTTCTCTCGATCAGACACTTAGAAAAAAAACGGAAAAAAAAAAAAAAAAAATTTGGATTTTTTCTAAGTACAAAATCGAGAGTGGCTAAAAATCACCTCTTTTTCCTTCTCTCGATCAGACACTTAGAAAAAAAAATGAAAAAAAAAAAAAAAAAATTGGATTTTTTCTAAGTACAAAATCGAGAGAGGCTAAAAATCACCTCTTTTTCCTTTTCTCGATCAGACACTTAGAAAAAAAAATGAAAAAAAAAAAAAAAAAATTGGATTTTTTCTAAGTACAAAATCGAGAGAGGCTAAAAATCACCTCTTTTTCCTTCTCTCGATCAGACACTTAGAAAAAAAACGGAAAAAAAAAAAAAAAAAATTTGGATTTTTTCTAAGTACAAAATCGAGAGTGGCTAAAAATCACCTCTTTTTCCTTCTCTCGATCAGACACTTAGAAAAAAAACGGAAAAAAAAAAAAAAAAAATTGGATTTTTTCTAAGTACAAAATCGAGAGAGGCTAAAAATCACCTCTTTTTCCTTCTCTCGATCAGACACTTAGAAAAAAAACGGAAAAAAAAAAAAAAAAATTTGGATTTTTTCTAAGTACAAAATCGAGAGTGGCTAAAAATCACCTCTTTTTCCTTCTCTCGATCAGACACTTAGAAAAAAAACGGAAAAAAAAAAAAATAAATTTGGATTTTTTCTAAGTACAAAATCGAGAGTGGCTAAAAATCACCTCTTTTTCCTTCTCTCGATCAGACACTTAGAAAAAAAACGGAAAAAAAAAAAAAAAAATTTGGATTTTTTCTAAGTACAAAATCGAGAGAGGCTAAAAATCACCTCTTT
The DNA here is from genome assembly GCF_033978785.1 of Entelurus aequoreus. Lineage (NCBI taxonomy): Eukaryota > Metazoa > Chordata > Actinopteri > Syngnathiformes > Syngnathidae > Entelurus > Entelurus aequoreus. The sequence goes on along the minus strand of NW_026908148.1, from coordinate 7,591 downwards.
TTCCTTTTCTCGATCAGACACTTAGAAAAAAAACGGAAAAAAAAAAAAAAAAAAATTGGATTTTTTCTAAGTACAAAATCGAGAGAGGCTAAAAATCACCTCTTTTTCCTTTTCTCGATCAGACACTTAGAAAAAAAAAGAAAAAAAAAAAAAAAAAATTGGATTTTTTCTAAGTACAAAATCGAGAGAGGCTAAAAATCACCTCTTTTTCCTTCTCTCGATCAGACACTTAGAAAAAAAACGGAAAAAAAAAAAAAAAAAATTTGGATTTTTTCTAAGTACAAAATCGAGAGTGGCTAAAAATCACCTCTTTTTCCTTCTCTCGATCAGACACTTAGAAAAAAAATGGAAAAAATAAAATAAAAAAATTTGGATTTTTTCTAAGTACAAAATCGAGAGAGGCTAAAAATCACCTCTTTTTCCTTTTCTCGATCAGACACTTAGAAAAAAAACGGAAAAAAAAAAAAAAAAAATTTGGATTTTTTCTAAGTATAAAAATCGAGAGAGGCTAAAAATCACCTCTTTTTCCTTTTCTCGATCAGACACTTAGAAAAAAAAATGAAAAAAAAAAAAAAAAAATTTGATTTTTTCTAAGTACAAATCGAGAGAGGCTAAAAATCACCTCTTTTTCCTTCTCTCGATCAGACACTTAGAAAAAAAACGGAAAAAAAAAAAAATAAAAATTGGATTTTTTCTAAGTACAAAATCGAGAGTGGCTAAAAATCACCTCTTTTTCCTTCTCTCGATCAGACACTTAGAAAAAAAACGGAAAAAAAAAAAAAAAAAATTTGGATTTTTTCTAAGTACAAAATCGAGAGAGGCTAAAAATCACCTCTTTTTCCTTTTCTCGATCAGACACTTAGAAAAAAAACGGAAAAAAAAAAAAAAAAATTTGGATTTTTTCTAAGTACAAAATCGAGAGTGGCTAAAAATCACCTCTTTTTCCTTCTCTCGATCAGACACTTAGAAAAAAAACGGAAAAAAAAAAAAAATAAATTTGGATTTTTTGTAAGTACAAAATCGAGAGTGGCTAAAAATCACCTCTTTTTCCTTCTCTCGATCAGACACTTAGAAAAAAAAATGAAAAAAAAAAAAAAAAATTTGATTTTTTCTAAGTACAAAATCGAGAGAGGCTAAAAATCACCTCTTTTTCCTTCTCTCGATCAGACACTTAGAAAAAAAATGGAAAAAAAAAATAAAAAAATTTGGATTTTTTCTAAGTACAAAATCGAGAGAGGCTAAAAGTCACCTCTTTTTCCTTTTCTCGATCAGACACTTAGAAAAAAAACGGAAAAAAAAAAAAAAAATTTGGATTTTTTCTAAGTATAAAAATCGAGAGAGGCTAAAAATCACCTCTTTTTCCTTTTCTCGATCAGACACTTAGAAAAAAAAAATGAAAAAAAAAAAAAAAAATTTTGATTTTTTCTAAGTACAAAATCGAGAGAGGCTAAAAATCACCTCTTTTCCTTCTCTCGATCAGACACTTAGAAAAAAAACGGAAAAAAAAAAAAATAAAAATTGGATTTTTTCTAAGTACAAAATCGAGAGTGGCTAAAAATCACCTCTTTTTCCTTCTCTCGATCAGACACTTAGAAAAAAAACGGAAAAAAAAAAAAAAAAATTTGGATTTTTTCTAAGTACAAAATCGAGAGAGGCTAAAAATCACCTCTTTTTCCTTTTCTCGATCAGACACTTAGAAAAAAAACGGAAAAAAAAAAAAAAAATTTGGATTTTTTCTAAGTACAAAATCGAGAGTGGCTAAAAATCACCTCTTTTTCCTTCTCTCGATCAGACACTTAGAAAAAAAACGGAAAAAAAAAAAAAAAAAATTTGGATTTTTTGTAAGTACAAAATCGAGAGTGGCTAAAAATCACCTCTTTTTCCTTCTCTCGATCAGACACTTAGAAAAAAAAATGAAAAAAAAAAAAAAAAATTTGATTTTTTCTAAGTACAAAATCGAGAGAGGCTAAAAATCACCTCTTTTTCCTTCTCTCGATCAGACACTTAGAAAAAAAACGGGAAAAAAAAAAAAAAAATTGGGATTTTTTCTAAGTACAAAATCGAGAGTGGCTAAAAATCACCTCTTTTTCCTTCTCTCGATCAGACACTTAGAAAAAAAACGGAAAAAAAAAAAAAAAAAATTTGGATTTTTTCTAAGTACAAAATCGAGAGTGGCTAAAAATCACCTCTTTTTCCTTCTCTCGATCAGACACTTAGAAAAAAAAATGAAAAAAAAAAAAAAAAAATTGGATTTTTTCTAAGTACAAAATCGAGAGAGGCTAAAAATCACCTCTTTTTCCTTTTCTCGATCAGACACTTAGAAAAAAAAATGAAAAAAAAAAAAAAAAAATTGGATTTTTTCTAAGTACAAAATCGAGAGAGGCTAAAAATCACCTCTTTTTCCTTCTCTCGATCAGACACTTAGAAAAAAAACGGAAAAAAAAAAAAAAAAAATTTGGATTTTTTCTAAGTACAAAATCGAGAGTGGCTAAAAATCACCTCTTTTTCCTTCTCTCGATCAGACACTTAGAAAAAAAACGGAAAAAAAAAAAAAAAAATTGGATTTTTTCTAAGTACAAAATCGAGAGAGGCTAAAAATCACCTCTTTTTCCTTCTCTCGATCAGACACTTAGAAAAAAAACGGAAAAAAAAAAAAAAAAATTTGGATTTTTTCTAAGTACAAAATCGAGAGTGGCTAAAAATCACCTCTTTTTCCTTCTCTCGATCAGACACTTAGAAAAAAAACGGAAAAAAAATAAAATAAATTTGGATTTTTTCTAAGTACAAAATCGAGAGTGGCTAAAAATCACCTCTTTTTCCTTCTCTCGATCAGACACTTAGAAAAAAAACGGAAAAAAAAAAAAAAAAAATTTGGATTTTTTCTAAGTACAAAATCGAGAGAGGCTAAAAATCACCTCTTTTTCCTTTTCTCGATCAGACACTTAGAAAAAAAACGGAAAAAAAAAAAAAAAAATTGGATTTTTTCTAAGTACAAAATCGAGAGAGGCTAAAAATCACCTCTTTTTCCTTTTCTCGATCAGACACTTAGAAAAAAAAAAGAAAAAAAAAAAAAAAAAATTGGATTTTTTCTAAGTACAAAATCGAGAGAGGCTAAAAATCACCTCTTTTTCCTTCTCTCGATCAGACACTTAGAAAAAAAACGGGAAAAAAAATAAAAAAAAATTGGATTTTTTCTAAGTACAAAATCGAGAGTGGCTAAAAATCACCTCTTTTTCCTTCTCTCGATCAGACACTTAGAAAAAAAACGGAAAAAAAAAAAAAAAAAATTTGGATTTTTTCTAAGTACAAAATCGAGAGAGGCTAAAAATCACCTCTTTTTCCTTCTCTCGATCAGACACTTAGAAAAAAAACGGAAAAAAAAAAAAAAAAATTTGGATTTTTTCTAAGTACAAAATCGAGAGTGGCTAAAAATCACCTCTTTTTCCTTCTCTCGATCAGACACTTAGAAAAAAAACGGAAAAAAAAAAAAAAAAAATTGGATTTTTTCTAAGTACAAAATCGAGAGTGGCTAAAAATCACCTCTTTTTCCTTCTCTCGATCAGACACTTAGAAAAAAAACGGAAAAAAAAAAAAATAAATTTGGATTTTTTCTAAGTACAAAATCGAGAGTGGCTAAAAATCACCTCTTTTTCCTTCTCTCGATCAGACACTTAGAAAAAAACGGAAAAAAAAAAAAAAAAAATTTGGATTTTTTCTAAGTACAAAATCGAGAGTGGCTAAAAATCACCTCTTTTTCCTTCTCTCGATCAGACACTTAGAAAAAAAAATGAAAAAAAAAAAAAAAAAATTGGATTTTTTCTAAGTACAAAATCGAGAGAGGCTAAAAATCACCTCTTTTTCCTTCTCTCGATCAGACACTTAGAAAAAAAACGGAAAAAAAAAAAAAAAATTTGGATTTTTTCTAAGTACAAAATCGAGAGTGGCTAAAAATCACCTCTTTTTCCTTCTCTCGATCAGACACTTAGAAAAAAAAATGAAAAAAAAAAAAAAAAAATTGGATTTTTTCTAAGTACAAAATCGAGAGAGGCTAAAAATCACCTCTTTTTCCTTTTCTCGATCAGACACTTAGAAAAAAAAATGAAAAAAAAAAAAAAAAAAATTGGATTTTTTCTAAGTACAAAATCGAGAGAGGCTAAAAATCACCTCTTTTTCCTTCTCTCGATCAGACACTTAGAAAAAAAACGGAAAAAAAAAAAAAAAAATTTTGGATTTTTTCTAAGTACAAAATCGAGAGAGGCTAAAAATCACCTCTTTTTCCTTCTCTCGATCAGACACTTAGAAAAAAAACGGAAAAAAAAAAAAAAAAATTTGGATTTTTTCTAAGTACAAAATCGAGAGTGGCTAAAAATCACCTCTTTTTCCTTCTCTCGATCAGACACTTAGAAAAAAAATGGAAAAAAAAAAATAAAAAAATTTGGATTTTTTCTAAGTACAAAATCGAGAGAGGCTAAAAATCACCTCTTTTTCCTTTTCTCGATCAGACACTTAGAAAAAAAACGGAAAAAAAAAAAAAAAAATTTGGATTTTTTCTAAGTATAAAATCGAGAGAGGCTAAAAATCACCTCTTTTTCCTTTTCTCGATCAGACACTTAGAAAAAAAAATGAAAAAAAAAAAAAAAAAATTTGATTTTTTCTAAGTACAAAATCGAGAGAGGCTAAAAATCACCTCTTTTTCCTTCTCTCGATCAGACACTTAGAAAAAAAACGGAAAAAAAAAAAAATAAAAATTGGATTTTTTCTAAGTACAAAATCGAGAGTGGCTAAAAATCACCTCTTTTTCCTTCTCTCGATCAGACACTTAGAAAAAAAACGGAAAAAAAAAAAAAAAAATTTGGATTTTTTCTAAGTACAAAATCGAGAGAGGCTAAAAATCACCTCTTTTTCCTTTTCTCGATCAGACACTTAGAAAAAAAACGGAAAAAAAAAAAAAAAATTTGGATTTTTTCTAAGTACAAAATCGAGAGTGGCTAAAAATCACCTCTTTTTCCTTCTCTCGATCAGACACTTAGAAAAAAAACGGAAAAAAAAAAAAAAAAATTTGGATTTTTTGTAAGTACAAAATCGAGAGTGGCTAAAAATCACCTCTTTTTCCTTCTCTCGATCAGACACTTAGAAAAAAAAATGAAAAAAAAAAAAAAAAAATTTGATTTTTTCTAAGTACAAAATCGAGAGAGGCTAAAAATCACCTCTTTTTCCTTCTCTCGATCAGACACTTAGAAAAAAAACGGGAAAAAAAAAAAAAAAATTGGGATTTTTTCTAAGTACAAAATCGAGAGTGGCTAAAAATCACCTCTTTTTCCTTCTCTCGATCAGACACTTAGAAAAAAAACGGAAAAAAAAAAAAAAAAATTTGGATTTTTTCTAAGTACAAAATCGAGAGTGGCTAAAAATCACCTCTTTTTCCTTCTCTCGATCAGACACTTAGAAAAAAAAATGAAAAAAAAAAAAAAAAAATTGGATTTTTTCTAAGTACAAAATCGAGAGAGGCTAAAAATCACCTCTTTTTCCTTTTCTCGATCAGACACTTAGAAAAAAAAATGAAAAAAAAAAAAAAAAATTGGATTTTTTCTAAGTACAAAATCGAGAGAGGCTAAAAATCACCTCTTTTTCCTTCTCTCGATCAGACACTTAGAAAAAAAACGGAAAAAAAAAAAAAAAAATTTGGATTTTTTCTAAGTACAAAATCGAGAGTGGCTAAAAATCACCTCTTTTTCCTTCTCTCGATCAGACACTTAGAAAAAAAACGGAAAAAAAAAAAAAAAAATTGGATTTTTTCTAAGTACAAAATCGAGAGAGGCTAAAAATCACCTCTTTTTCCTTCTCTCGATCAGACACTTAGAAAAAAAACGGAAAAAAAAAAAAAAAAAATTTGGATTTTTTTCTAAGTACAAAATCGAGAGTGGCTAAAAATCACCTCTTTTTCCTTCTCTCGATCAGACACTTAGAAAAAAAACGGAAAAAAAAAAAAAAAAATGTGGATTTTTTCTAAGTACAAAATCGAGAGTGGCTAAAAATCACCTCTTTTTCCTTCTCTCGATCAGACACTTAGAAAAAAAACGGAAAAAAAAAAAAAAAAATTTGGATTTTTTCTAAGTACAAAATCGAGAGAGGCTAAAAATCACCTCTTTTTCCTTTTCTCGATCAGACACTTAGAAAAAAAACGGAAAAAAAAAAAAAAAAAATTGGATTTTTTCTAAGTACAAAATCGAGAGAGGCTAAAAATCACCTCTTTTTCCTTTTCTCGATCAGACACTTAGAAAAAAAAAAGAAAAAAAAAAAAAAAAATTGGATTTTTTCTAAGTACAAAATCGAGAGAGGCTAAAAATCACCTCTTTTTCCTTCTCTCGATCAGACACTTAGAAAAAAAACGGGAAAAAAAAAAAAAAACATTTGGATTTTTTCTAAGTACAAAATCGAGAGTGGCTAAAAATCACCTCTTTTTCCTTCTCTCGATCAGACACTTAGAAAAAAAACGGAAAAAAAAAAAAAAAAATTTGGATTTTTTCTAAGTACAAAATCGAGAGAGGCTAAAAATCACCTCTTTTTCCTTCTCTCGATCAGACACTTAGAAAAAAAACGGAAAAAAAAAAAAAAAAATTTGGATTTTTTCTAAGTACAAAATCGAGAGTGGCTAAAAATCACCTCTTTTTCCTTCTCTCGATCAGACACTTAGAAAAAAAACGGAAAAAAAAAAAAAAAAAATTGGATTTTTTCTAAGTACAAAATCGAGAGTGGCTAAAAATCACCTCTTTTTCCTTCTCTCGATCAGACACTTAGAAAAAAAACGGAAAAAAAAAAAAAAAAAATTTGGATTTTTTCTAAGTACCAAATCGAGAGTGGCTAAAAATCACCTCTTTTTCCTTCTCTCGATCAGACACTTAGAAAAAAAAATGAAAAAAAAAAAAAAAAATTGGATTTTTTCTAAGTACAAAATCGAGAGAGGCTAAAAATCACCTCTTTTTCCTTTTCTCGATCAGACACTTAGAAAAAAAAATGAAAAAAAAAAAAAAAAATTGGATTTTTTCTAAGTACAAATCGAGAGAGGCTAAAAATCACCTCTTTTTCCTTCTCTCGATCAGACACTTAGAAAAAAAACGGAAAAAAAAAAAAAAAAAATTTGGATTTTTTCTAAGTACAAAATCGAGAGTGGCTAAAAATCACCTCTTTTTCCTTCTCTCGATCAGACACTTAGAAAAAAAACGGAAAAAAAAAAAAAATTGGATTTTTTCTAAGTACAAAATCGAGAGAGGCTAAAAATCACCTCTTTTTCCTTCTCTCGATCAGACACTTAGAAAAAAAACGGAAAAAAAAATAAAAAATTTGGATTTTTTCTAAGTACAAAATCGAGAGTGGCTAAAAATCACCTCTTTTTCCTTCTCTCGATCAGACACTTAGAAAAAAAACGGAAAAAAAAAAAAAAAATTTGGATTTTTTCTAAGTACAAAATCGAGAGAGGCTAAAAATCACCTCTTTTTCCTTCTCTCGATCAAACACTTAGAAAAAAAACGGAAAAAAAAAAAAAAAAATTTGGATTTTTTCTAAGTACAAAATCGAGAGTGGCTAAAAATCA
>NW_026908147.1:0-55887 GCF_033978785.1 Entelurus aequoreus | reverse complement strand
AGGTGATTTTTAGCCACTCTCGATTTTGTACTTAGAAAAAATCCAAATTTTTTATTTTTTTTTTTCCGTTTTTTTTCTAAGTGTCTGATCGAGAGAAGGAAAAAGAGGTGATTTTTAGCCTCTCTCGATTTTGTACTTAGAAAAAATCCAAAATTTTTTTTTTTTTTTTTCCGTTTTTTTTCTAAGTGTCTGTCGAGAGAAGGAAAAAGAGGTGATTTTTAGCCACTCTCGATTTTGTACTTAGAAAAAATCAAATTTTTTTTTTTTTTTTTTCCCGTTTTTTTTCTAAGTGTCTGATCGAGAGAAGGAAAAAGAGGTGATTTTTAGCCTCTCTCGATTTTGTACTTAGAAAAAATCCAATTTTTTTTTTTTTTTTTTCTTTTTTTTTTCTAAGTGTCTGATCGAGAGAAGGAAAAAGAGGTGATTTTTAGCCACTCTCGATTTTGTACTTAGAAAAAATCCAAATTTTTTTTTTTTTTTTTTCCGTTTTTTTTCTAAGTGTCTGATCGAGAGAAGGAAAAAGAGGTGATTTTTAGCCACTCTCGATTTTGTACTTAGAAAAAATGCAATTTTTTTTTTTTTTTTTTCAGTTTTTTTTCTAAGTGTCTGATCGAGAGAAGGAAAAAGAGGTGATTTTTAGCCACTCTCGATTTTGTACTTAGAAAAAATCCAAATTTATTTTTTTTTTTTTTCCGTTTTTTTTCTTAGTGTCTGATCGAGAGAAGGAAAAAGAGGTGATTTTTAGCCTCTCTCGATTTTGTACTTAGAAAAAATCCTATTTTTTTTTTTTTTTTTCATTTTTTTTTCTAAGTGTCTGATCGAGAGAAGGAAAAAGAGGTGATTTTTAGCCACTCTCGATTTTGTACTTAGAAAAAATCCAAATTTTTTTTTTTTTTTTTTCCATTTTTTTTCTAAGTGTCTGATCGAGAAAAGGAAAAAGAGGTGATTTTTAGCCTCTCTCGATTTTGTACTTAGAAAAAATCCAATTTTTTTTTTTTTTTTTTCCGTTTTTTTTCTAAGTGTCTGATCGAGAGAAGGAAAAAGAGGTGATTTTTAGCCACTCTCGATTTTGTACTTAGAAAAAATCCCAATTTTTTTTTTTTTTTTTTCCGTTTTTTTTCTAAGTGTCTGATCGAGAGAAGGAAAAAGAGGTGATTTTTAGCCTCTCTCGATTTTGTACTTAGAAAAAATCCAATTTTTTTTTTTTTTTTTCATTTTTTTTTCTAAGTGTCTGATCGAGAGAAGGAAAAAGAGGTGATTTTTAGCCACTCTCGATTTTGTACTTAGAAAAAATCCAAATTTTTTTTTTTTTTTTTCCGTTTTTTTTCTAAGTGTCTGATCGAGAGAAGGAAAAAGAGGTGATTTTTAGCCTCTCTCGATTTTGTACTTAGAAAAAATCCAATTTTTTTTTTTTTTTTTCATTTTTTTTTCTAAGTGTCTGATCGAGAGAAGGAAAAAGAGGTGATTTTTAGCCACTCTCGATTTTGTACTTAGAAAAAATCCAAATTTTTTTATTTTTTTTTTCCGTTTTTTTTCTAAGTGTCTGATCGAGAGAAGGAAAAAGAGGTGATTTTTAGCCTCTCTCGATTTTGTACTTAGAAAAAATGCAATTTTTTTTTTTTTTTTTTTCCGTTTTTTTTCTAAGTGTCTGATCGAGAGAAGGAAAAAGAGGTGATTTTTAGCCACTCTCGATTTTGTACTTAGAAAAAATCCAAATTTTTTTTTTTTTTTTTCCGTTTTTTTTCTAAGTGTCTGATCGAGAGAAGGAAAAAGAGGTGATTTTTAGCCTCTCTCGATTTTGTACTAAGAAAAAATCCAATTTTTTTTTTTTTTTTTTCATTTTTTTTTCTAAGTGTCTGATCGAGAAAAGGAAAAAGAGGTGATTTTTAGCCTTTCTCGATTTTGTACTTAGAAAAAATCCAAATTTTTTTTTTTTTTTTTTTCCGTTTTTTTTCTAAGTGTCTGATCGAGAGAAGGAAAAAGAGGTGATTTTTAGCCACTCTCGATTTTGTACTTAGAAAAAATCCAAATTTTTTTTTTTTTTTTTCCGTTTTTTTTCTAAGTGTCTGATCGAGAGAAGGAAAAAGAGGTGATTTTTAGCCTCTCTCGATTTTGTACTTAGAAAAAATCCAATTTTTTTTTTTTTTTTCTTTTTTTTTTCTAAGTGTCTGATCGAGAGAAGGAAAAAGAGGTGATTTTAGCCACTCTCGATTTTGTACTTAGAAAAAATCCAAATTTTTTTTTTTTTTTTTTCCGTTTTTTTTCTAAGTGTCTGATCGAGAGAAGGAAAAAGAGGTGATGTGATTTTTAGCCTCTCTCGATTTTGTACTTAGAAAAAATGCCTTTTTTTTTTTTTTTTTTTCATTTTTTTTTCTAAGTGTCTGATCGAGAGAAGGAAAAAGAGGTGATTTTTAGCCACTCTCGATTTTGTACTTAGAAAAAATCCAAATTTTATTTTTTTTTTTTCCGTTTTTTTTCTAAGTGTCTGATCGAGAGAAGGAAAAAGAGGTGATTTTTAGCCTCTCTCGATTTTGTACTTAGAAAAAATGCAATTTTTTTTTTTTTTTTTCATTTTTTTTTCTAAGTGTCTGATCGAGAGAAGGAAAAAGAGGTGATTTTTAGCCTCTCTCGATTTTGTACTTAGAAAAAATCCACATTTTTTTTTTTTTTTTTCCGTTTTTTTTCTAAGTGTCTGTCGAGAGAAGGAAAAAGAGGTGATTTTTAGCCACTCTCGATTTTGTACTTAGAAAAAATCCAATTTTTTTTTTTTTTTTTCCCGTTTTTTTTCTAAGTGTCTGATCGAGAGAAGGAAAAAGAGGTGATTTTTAGCCTCTCTCGATTTTGTACTTAGAAAAAATCCAATTTTTTCTTTTTTTTTTTCTTTTTTTTTTCTAAGTGTCTGATCGAGAGAAGGAAAAAGAGGTGATTTTTAGCCACTCTCGATTTTGTACTTAGAAAAAATCCAAATTTTTTTTTTTTTTTTTCCGTTTTTTTTCTAAGTGTCTGATCGAGAGAAGGAAAAAGAGGTGATTTTTAGCCACTCTCGATTTTGTACTTAGAAAAAATCCAAATTTTTTTTTTTTTTTCCGTTTTTTTTCTAAGTGTCTGATCGAGAGAAGGAAAAAGAGGTGATTTTTAGCCTCTCTCGATTTTGTACTTAGAAAAAATCCAAATTTTTTTTTTTTTTTTTCCGTTTTTTTTCAAGTGTCTGATCGAGAGAAGGAAAAAGAGGTGATTTTTAGCCTCTCTCGATTTTGTACTTAGAAAAAATCCTATTTTTTTTTTTTTTTTTCATTTTTTTTTCTAAGTGTCTGATCGAGAGAAGGAAAAAGAGGTGATTTTTAGCCACTCTCGATTTTGTACTTAGAAGAAATCCAAATTTTTTTTTTTTTTTTTTCCATTTTTTTTCTAAGTGTCTGATCGAGAAAAGGAAAAAGAGGTGATTTTTAGCCTCTCTCGATTTTGTACTTAGAAAAAATCCAATTTTTTTTTTTTTTTTTCCGTTTTTTTTCTAAGTGTCTGATCGAGAGAAGGAAAAAGAGGTGATTTTTAGCCACTCTCGATTTTGTACTTAGAAAAAATCCAAATTTTTTTTTTTTTTTTTCCGTTTTTTTTCTAAGTGTCTGATCGAGAGAAGGAAAAAGAGGTGATTTTTAGCCTCTCTCGATTTTGTACTTAGAAAAAATCCAATTTTATTTTTTTTTTTCTTTTTTTTTTCTAAGTGTCTGATCGAGAAAAGGAAAAAGAGGTGATTTTTAGCCTCTCTCGATTTTGTACTTAGAAAAAATCCAAATTTTTTTTTTTTTTTTTCCGTTTTTTTTCTAAGTGTCTGATCGAGAGAAGGAAAAAGAGGTGATTTTTAGCCACTCTCGATTTTGTACTTAGAAAAAATCCAAATTTTTTATTTTTTTTTTTCCGTTTTTTTTCTAAGTGTCTGATCGAGAGAAGGAAAAAGAGGTGATTTTTAGCCTCTCTCGATTTTGTACTTAGAAAAAATCCAAAATTTTTTTTTTTTTTTTCCGTTTTTTTTCTAAGTGTCTGTCGAGAGAAGGAAAAAGAGGTGATTTTTAGCCACTCTCGATTTTGTACTTAGAAAAAATCAAATTTTTTTTTTTTTTTTTCCGTTTTTTTTCTAAGTGTCTGATCGAGAGAAGGAAAAAGAGGTGATTTTTAGCCTCTCTCGATTTTGTACTTAGAAAAAATCCAATTTTTTTTTTTTTTTTTTCTTTTTTTTTTCTAAGTGTCTGATCGAGAGAAGGAAAAAGAGGTGATTTTTAGCCACTCTCGATTTTGTACTTAGAAAAAATCCAAATTTTTTTTTTTTTTTTTCCGTTTTTTTTCTAAGTGTCTGATCGAGAGAAGGAAAAAGAGGTGATTTTTAGCCACTCTCGATTTTGTACTTAGAAAAAATGCAATTTTTTTTTTTTTTTTTCAGTTTTTTTTCTAAGTGTCTGATCGAGAGAAGGAAAAAGAGGTGATTTTTAGCCACTCTCGATTTTGTACTTAGAAAAAATCCAAATTTATTTTTTTTTTTTTTCCGTTTTTTTTCTTAGTGTCTGATCGAGAGAAGGAAAAAGAGGTGATTTTTAGCCTCTCTCGATTTTGTACTTAGAAAAAATCCTATTTTTTTTTTTTTTTTTTCATTTTTTTTTCTAAGTGTCTGATCGAGAGAAGGAAAAAGAGGTGATTTTTAGCCACTCTCGATTTTGTACTTAGAAAAAATCCAAATTTTTTTTTTTTTTTTTTCCATTTTTTTTCTAAGTGTCTGATCGAGAAAAGGAAAAAGAGGTGATTTTTAGCCTCTCTCGATTTTGTACTTAGAAAAAATCCAATTTTTTTTTTTTTTTTTTCCGTTTTTTTTCTAAGTGTCTGATCGAGAGAAGGAAAAAGAGGTGATTTTTAGCCACTCTCGATTTTGTACTTAGAAAAAATCCCAATTTTTTTTTTTTTTTTTTCCGTTTTTTTTCTAAGTGTCTGATCGAGAGAAGGAAAAAGAGGTGATTTTTAGCCTCTCTCGATTTTGTACTTAGAAAAAATCCAATTTTTTTTTTTTTTTTTCATTTTTTTTTCTAAGTGTCTGATCGAGAGAAGGAAAAAGAGGTGATTTTTAGCCACTCTCGATTTTGTACTTAGAAAAAATCCAAATTTTTTTTTTTTTTTTTCCGTTTTTTTTCTAAGTGTCTGATCGAGAGAAGGAAAAAGAGGTGATTTTTAGCCTCTCTCGATTTTGTACTTAGAAAAAATCCAATTTTTTTTTTTTTTTTTCATTTTTTTTTCTAAGTGTCTGATCGAGAGAAGGAAAAAGAGGTGATTTTTAGCCACTCTCGATTTTGTACTTAGAAAAAATCCAAATTTTTTTATTTTTTTTTCCCGTTTTTTTTCTAAGTGTCTGATCGAGAGAAGGAAAAAGAGGTGATTTTTAGCCTCTCTCGATTTTGTACTTAGAAAAAATGCAATTTTTTTTTTTTTTTTTTCATTTTTTTTTCTAAGTGTCTGATCGAGAGAAGGAAAAAGAGGTGATTTTTAGCCACTCTCGATTTTGTACTTAGAAAAAATCCAAATTTTTTTTTTTTTTTTTTCCGTTTTTTTTCTAAGTGTCTGATCGAGAAAAGGAAAAAGAGGTGATTTTTAGCCACTCTCGATTTTGTACTTAGAAAAAATCCAAATTTTTTTTTTTTTTTTTTCCGTTTTTTTTCTAAGTGTCTGATCGAGAGAAGGAAAAAGAGGTGATTTTTAGCCTCTCTCGATTTTGTACTAAGAAAAAATCCAATTTTTTTTTTTTTTTTCATTTTTTTTTCTAAGTGTCTGATCGAGAAAAGGAAAAAGAGGTGATTTTTAGCCTTTCTCGATTTTGTACTTAGAAAAAATCCAAATTTTTTTTTTTTTTTTTTCCGTTTTTTTTCTAAGTGTCTGATCGAGAGAAGGAAAAAGAGGTGATTTTTAGCCACTCTCGATTTTGTACTTAGAAAAAATCCAATTTTTTTTTTTTTTTTTTCCGTTTTTTTTCTAAGTGTCTGATCGAGAGAAGGAAAAAGAGGTGATTTTTAGCCTCTCTCGATTTTGTACTTAGAAAAAATCCAATTTTTTTTTTTTTTTTCTTTTTTTTTTCTAAGTGTCTGATCGAGAGAAGGAAAAAGAGGTGATTTTAGCCACTCTCGATTTTGTACTTAGAAAAAATCCAAATTTTTTTTTTTTTTTTTTCCGTTTTTTTTCTAAGTGTCTGATCGAGAGAAGGAAAAAGAGGTGATTTTTAGCCTCTCTCGATTTTGTACTTAGAAAAAATGCCTTTTTTTTTTTTTTTTTTTTCATTTTTTTTTCTAAGTGTCTGATCGAGAGAAGGAAAAAGAGGTGATTTTTAGCCACTCTCGATTTTGTACTTAGAAAAAATCCAAATTTTATTTTTTTTTTTTTCCGTTTTTTTTCTAAGTGTCTGATCGAGAGAAGGAAAAAGAGGTGATTTTTAGCCTCTCTCGATTTTATACTTAGAAAAAATCCAATTTTTTTTTTTTTTTCATTTTTTTTTCTAAGTGTCTGATCGAGAGAAGGAAAAAGAGGTGATTTTTAGCCACTCTCGATTTTGTACTTAGAAAAAATCCAAATTTTTTTTTTTTTTTTTCCGTTTTTTTTCTAAGTGTCTGATCGAGAGAAGGAAAAAGAGGTGATTTTTAGCCTCTCTCGATTTTGTACTTAGAAAAAATGCAATTTTTTTTTTTTTTTTTTCATTTTTTTTTCTAAGTGTCTGATCGAGAGAAGGAAAAAGAGGTGATTTTTAGCCACTCTCGATTTTGTACTTAGAAAAAATCCAATTTTTTTTTTTTTTTTTTCCGTTTTTTTTCTAAGTGTCTGATCGAGAGAAGGAAAAAGAGGTGATTTTTAGCCTCTCTCGATTTTGTACTTAGAAAAAATCCAATTTTTTTTTTTTTTTTTTCATTTTTTTTTCTAAGTGTCTGATCGAGAGAAGGAAAAAGAGGTGATTTTTAGCCACTCTCGATTTTGTACTTAGAAAAAATCCAAATTTTTTTATTTTTTTTTTCCATTTTTTTTCTAAGTGTCTGATCGAGAGAAGGAAAAAGAGGTGATTTTTAGCCTCTCTCGATTTTGTACTTAGAAAAAATCCAAATTTTTTTTTTTTTTTTTCCGTTTTTTTTCTAAGTGTCTGATCGAGAAAAGGAAAAAGAGGTGATTTTTAGCCTCTCTCGATTTTGTACTTAGAAAAAATCCAAATGTTTTTTTTTTTTTTTCCGTTTTTTTTCTAAGTGTCTGATCGAGAGAAGGAAAAAGAGGTGATTTTTAGCCACTCTCGATTTTGTACTTAGAAAAAATCCAAATTTTTTTTTTTTTTTTTTCCGTTTTTTTTCTAAGTGTCTGATCGAGAGAAGGAAAAAGAGGTGATTTTTAGCCTCACTCGATTTTGTACTTAGAAAAAATCCAAATTTTTTTTTTTTTTTTTTCCGTTTTTTTTCTAAGTGTCTGATCGAGAAAAGGAAAAAGAGGTGATTTTTAGCCTCTCTCGATTTTGTACTTAGAAAAAATCCACATTTTTTTTTTTTTTTTTCCGTTTTTTTTCTAAGTGTCTGTCGAGAGAAGGAAAAAGAGGTGATTTTTAGCCACTCTCGATTTTGTACTTAGAAAAAATCCAATTTTTTTTTTTTTTTTTTCCCGTTTTTTTTCTAAGTGTCTGATCGAGAGAAGGAAAAAGAGGTGATTTTTAGCCTCTCTCGATTTTGTACTTAGAAAAAATCCAATTTTTTTTTTTTTTTTTTTTTTTTTTCTAAGTGTCTGATCGAGAGAAGGAAAAAGAGGTGATTTTTAGCCACTCTCGATTTTGTACTTAGAAAAAATCCAAATTTTTTTTTTTTTTTTTTCCGTTTTTTTTCTAAGTGTCTGATCGAGAGAAGGAAAAAGAGGTGATTTTTAGCCACTCTCGATTTTGTACTTAGAAAAAATCCAAATTTTTTTTTTTTTTTTTTTCCGTTTTTTTTCTAAGTGTCTGATCGAGAGAAGGAAAAAGAGGTGATTTTTAGCCTCTCTCGATTTTGTACTTAGAAAAAATCCAAATTTTTTTTTTTTTTTCTTCCGTTTTTTTTCTAAGTGTCTGATCGAGAGAAGGAAAAAGAGGTGATTTTTAGCCTCTCTCGATTTTGTACTTAGAAAAAATGCAATTTTTTTTTTTTTTTTTTTCCTTTTTTTTTCTAAGTGTCTGATCGAGAGAAGGAAAAAGAGGTGATTTTTAGCCACTCTCGATTTTGTACTTAGAAAAAATCCAAATTTTTTTTTTTTTTTTTTTTCCGTTTTTTTTCTAAGTGTCTGATCGAGAGAAGGAAAAAGAGGTGATTTTTAGCCTCTCTCGATTTTGTACTTAGAAAAAATCCTTTTTTTTTTTTTTTTTTTTCATTTTTTTTTCTAAGTGTCTGATCGAGAGAAGGAAAAAGAGGTGATTTTTAGCCACTCTCGATTTTGTACTTAGAAAAAATCCAAATTTTTTTTTTTTTTTTTTCCATTTTTTTTCTAAGTGTCTGATCGAGAAAAGGAAAAAGAGGTGATTTTTAGCCTCTCTCGATTTTGTACTTAGAAAAAATCCAATTTTTTTTTTTTTTTTTCCGTTTTTTTTCTAAGTGTCTGATCGAGAGAAGGAAAAAGAGGTGATTTTTAGCCACTCTCGATTTTGTACTTAGAAAAAATCCAAATTTTTTTTTTTTTTTTTTCCGTTTTTTTTCTAAGTGTCTGATCGAGAGAAGGAAAAAGAGGTGATTTTTAGCCTCTCTCGATTTTGTACTTAGAAAAAATCCAATTTTTTTTTTTTTTTTCATTTTTTTTTCTAAGTGTCTGATCGAGAAAAGGAAAAAGAGGTGATTTTTAGCCTCTCTCGATTTTGTACTTAGAAAAAATCCAAATTTTTTTTTTTTTTTTTTCCGTTTTTTTTCTAAGTGTCTGATCGAGAGAAGGAAAAAGAGGTGATTTTTAGCCTCTCTCGATTTTGTACTTAGAAAAAATGCAATTTTTTTTTTTTTTTTTTTCATTTTTTTTTCTAAGTGTCTGATCGAGAGAAGGAAAAAGAGGTGATTTTTAGCCACTCTCGATTTTGTACTTAGAAAAAATCCAAATTTTTTTTTTTTTTTTTTCCGTTTTTTTTCTAAGTGTCTGATCGAGAGAAAGAAAAAGAGGTGATTTTTAGCCTCTCTCGATTTTGTACTTAGAAAAAATCCAATTTTTTTTTTTTTTTTCATTTTTTTTTCTAAGTGTCTGATCGAGAGAAGGAAAAAGAGGTGATTTTTAGCCACTCTCGATTTTGTACTTAGAAAAAATCCAATTTTTTTTTTTTTTTTTTCCGTTTTTTTTCTAAGTGTCTGATCGAGAGAAGGAAAAAGAGGTGATTTTTAGCCTCTCTCGATTTTGTACTTAGAAAAAATTCAATTTTTTTTTTTTTTTTTCATTTTTTTTTCTAAGTGTCTGATCGAGAGAAGGAAAAAGAGGTGATTTTAGCCACTCTCGATTTTGTACTTAGAAAAAATCCAAATTTTTTTTTTTTTTTTTTCCGTTTTTTTTCTAAGTGTCTGATCGAGAGAAGGAAAAAGAGGTGATTTTTAGCCTCTCTCGATTTTGTACTTAGAAAAAATCCAATTTTTTTTTTTTTTTTTTCATTTTTTTTTCTAAGTGTCTGATCGAGAGAAGGAAAAAGAGGTGATTTTTAGCCACTCTCGATTTTGTACTTAGAAAAAATCCAATTTTTTTTTTTTTTTTTTTCATTTTTTTTTCTAAGTGTCTGATCGAGAGAAGGAAAAAGAGGTGATTTTTAGCCACTCTCGATTTTGTACTTAGAAAAAATCCAATTTTTTTTTTTTTTTTTTTCCGTTTTTTTTCTAAGTGTCTGATCGAGAGAAGGAAAAAGAGGTGATTTTTAGCCTCTCTCGATTTTGTACTTAGAAAAAATCCAATTTTTTTTTTTTTTTTTTCATTTTTTTTTCTAAGTGTCTGATCGAGAGAAGGAAAAAGAGGTGATTTTTAGCCACTCTCGATTTTGTACTTAGAAAAAATCCAAATTTTTTTATTTTTTTTTTCCATTTTTTTTCTAAGTGTCTGATCGAGAAAAGGAAAAAGAGGTGATTTTTAGCCTCTCTCGATTTTGTACTTAGAAAAAATCCAATTTTTTTTTTTTTTTTTTTCCGTTTTTTTTCTAAGTGTCTGATCGAGAGAAGGAAAAAGAGGTGATTTTTAGCCTCTCTCGATTTTGTACTTAGAAAAAATCCAAATTTTTTTTTTTTTTTTTCCGTTTTTTTTCTAAGTGTCTGATCGAGAAAAGGAAAAAGAGGTGATTTTTAGCCTCTCTCGATTTTGTACTTAGAAAAAATCCAAATGTTTTTTTTTTTTTTTCCGTTTTTTTTCTAAGTGTCTGATCGAGAGAAGGAAAAAGAGGTGATTTTTAGCCACTCTCGATTTTGTACTTAGAAAAAATCCAAATTTTTTTTTTTTTTTTTTCCGTTTTTTTTCTAAGTGTCTGATCGAGAGAAGGAAAAAGAGGTGATTTTTAGCCTCACTCGATTTTGTACTTAGAAAAAATCCAAATTTTTTTTTTTTTTTTTTCCGTTTTTTTTCTAAGTGTCTGATCGAGAAAAGGAAAAAGAGGTGATTTTTAGCCTCTCTCGATTTTGTACTTAGAAAAAATCCACATTTTTTTTTTTTTTTTTCCGTTTTTTTTCTAAGTGTCTGTCGAGAGAAGGAAAAAGAGGTGATTTTTAGCCACTCTCGATTTTGTACTTAGAAAAAATCCAATTTTTTTTTTTTTTTTTTCCCGTTTTTTTTCTAAGTGTCTGATCGAGAGAAGGAAAAAGAGGTGATTTTTAGCCTCTCTCGATTTTGTACTTAGAAAAAATCCAATTTTTTTTTTTTTTTTTTTTTTTTTTTCTAAGTGTCTGATCGAGAGAAGGAAAAAGAGGTGATTTTTAGCCACTCTCGATTTTGTACTTAGAAAAAATCCAAATTTTTTTTTTTTTTTTTTCCGTTTTTTTTCTAAGTGTCTGATCGAGAGAAGGAAAAAGAGGTGATTTTTAGCCACTCTCGATTTTGTACTTAGAAAAAATCCAAATTTTTTTTTTTTTTTTTTTCCGTTTTTTTTCTAAGTGTCTGATCGAGAGAAGGAAAAAGAGGTGATTTTTAGCCTCTCTCGATTTTGTACTTAGAAAAAATCCAAATTTTTTTTTTTTTTTCTTCCGTTTTTTTTCTAAGTGTCTGATCGAGAGAAGGAAAAAGAGGTGATTTTTAGCCTCTCTCGATTTTGTACTTAGAAAAAATGCAATTTTTTTTTTTTTTTTTTTCCTTTTTTTTTCTAAGTGTCTGATCGAGAGAAGGAAAAAGAGGTGATTTTTAGCCACTCTCGATTTTGTACTTAGAAAAAATCCAAATTTTTTTTTTTTTTTTTTTTCCGTTTTTTTTCTAAGTGTCTGATCGAGAGAAGGAAAAAGAGGTGATTTTTAGCCTCTCTCGATTTTGTACTTAGAAAAAATCCTTTTTTTTTTTTTTTTTTTTCATTTTTTTTTCTAAGTGTCTGATCGAGAGAAGGAAAAAGAGGTGATTTTTAGCCACTCTCGATTTTGTACTTAGAAAAAATCCAAATTTTTTTTTTTTTTTTTTCCATTTTTTTTCTAAGTGTCTGATCGAGAAAAGGAAAAAGAGGTGATTTTTAGCCTCTCTCGATTTTGTACTTAGAAAAAATCCAATTTTTTTTTTTTTTTTTCCGTTTTTTTTCTAAGTGTCTGATCGAGAGAAGGAAAAAGAGGTGATTTTTAGCCACTCTCGATTTTGTACTTAGAAAAAATCCAAATTTTTTTTTTTTTTTTTTCCGTTTTTTTTCTAAGTGTCTGATCGAGAGAAGGAAAAAGAGGTGATTTTTAGCCTCTCTCGATTTTGTACTTAGAAAAAATGCAATTTTTTTTTTTTTTTTTTTCCTTTTTTTTTCTAAGTGTCTGATCGAGAGAAGGAAAAAGAGGTGATTTTTAGCCACTCTCGATTTTGTACTTAGAAAAAATCCAAATTTTTTTTTTTTTTTTTTTTCCGTTTTTTTTCTAAGTGTCTGATCGAGAGAAGGAAAAAGAGGTGATTTTTAGCCTCTCTCGATTTTGTACTTAGAAAAAATCCTTTTTTTTTTTTTTTTTTTTCATTTTTTTTTCTAAGTGTCTGATCGAGAGAAGGAAAAAGAGGTGATTTTTAGCCACTCTCGATTTTGTACTTAGAAAAAATCCAAATTTTTTTTTTTTTTTTTTCCATTTTTTTTCTAAGTGTCTGATCGAGAAAAGGAAAAAGAGGTGATTTTTAGCCTCTCTCGATTTTGTACTTAGAAAAAATCCAATTTTTTTTTTTTTTTTTCCGTTTTTTTTCTAAGTGTCTGATCGAGAGAAGGAAAAAGAGGTGATTTTTAGCCACTCTCGATTTTGTACTTAGAAAAAATCCAAATTTTTTTTTTTTTTTTTTCCGTTTTTTTTCTAAGTGTCTGATCGAGAGAAGGAAAAAGAGGTGATTTTTAGCCTCTCTCGATTTTGTACTTAGAAAAAATCCAATTTTTTTTTTTTTTTTCATTTTTTTTTCTAAGTGTCTGATCGAGAAAAGGAAAAAGAGGTGATTTTTAGCCTCTCTCGATTTTGTACTTAGAAAAAATCCAAATTTTTTTTTTTTTTTTTTCCGTTTTTTTTCTAAGTGTCTGATCGAGAGAAGGAAAAAGAGGTGATTTTTAGCCTCTCTCGATTTTGTACTTAGAAAAAATGCAATTTTTTTTTTTTTTTTTTCATTTTTTTTTCTAAGTGTCTGATCGAGAGAAGGAAAAAGAGGTGATTTTTAGCCACTCTCGATTTTGTACTTAGAAAAAATCCAAATTTTTTTTTTTTTTTTTTCCGTTTTTTTTCTAAGTGTCTGATCGAGAGAAAGAAAAAGAGGTGATTTTTAGCCTCTCTCGATTTTGTACTTAGAAAAAATCCAATTTTTTTTTTTTTTTTCATTTTTTTTTCTAAGTGTCTGATCGAGAGAAGGAAAAAGAGGTGATTTTTAGCCACTCTCGATTTTGTACTTAGAAAAAATCCAATTTTTTTTTTTTTTTTTTCCGTTTTTTTTCTAAGTGTCTGATCGAGAGAAGGAAAAAGAGGTGATTTTTAGCCTCTCTCGATTTTGTACTTAGAAAAAATTCAATTTTTTTTTTTTTTTTTCATTTTTTTTTCTAAGTGTCTGATCGAGAGAAGGAAAAAGAGGTGATTTTAGCCACTCTCGATTTTGTACTTAGAAAAAATCCAAATTTTTTTTTTTTTTTTTTCCGTTTTTTTTCTAAGTGTCTGATCGAGAGAAGGAAAAAGAGGTGATTTTTAGCCTCTCTCGATTTTGTACTTAGAAAAAATCCAATTTTTTTTTTTTTTTTTTCATTTTTTTTTCTAAGTGTCTGATCGAGAGAAGGAAAAAGAGGTGATTTTTAGCCACTCTCGATTTTGTACTTAGAAAAAATCCAATTTTTTTTTTTTTTTTTTTCATTTTTTTTTCTAAGTGTCTGATCGAGAGAAGGAAAAAGAGGTGATTTTTAGCCACTCTCGATTTTGTACTTAGAAAAAATCCAATTTTTTTTTTTTTTTTTTTCCGTTTTTTTTCTAAGTGTCTGATCGAGAGAAGGAAAAAGAGGTGATTTTTAGCCTCTCTCGATTTTGTACTTAGAAAAAATCCAATTTTTTTTTTTTTTTTTTCATTTTTTTTTCTAAGTGTCTGATCGAGAGAAGGAAAAAGAGGTGATTTTTAGCCACTCTCGATTTTGTACTTAGAAAAAATCCAAATTTTTTTATTTTTTTTTTCCATTTTTTTTCTAAGTGTCTGATCGAGAAAAGGAAAAAGAGGTGATTTTTAGCCTCTCTCGATTTTGTACTTAGAAAAAATCCAATTTTTTTTTTTTTTTTTTCCGTTTTTTTTCTAAGTGTCTGATCGAGAGAAGGAAAAAGAGGTGATTTTTTTTTAGCCTCTCTCGATTTTGTACTTAGAAAAAATCCAAATTTTTTTTTTTTTTTTCCGTTTTTTTTCTAAGTGTCTGATCGAGAGAAGGAAAAAGAGGTGATTTTTAGCCACTCTCGATTTTGTACTTAGAAAAAATCCAAATTTTTTTTTTTTTTTTTTCCGTTTTTTTTCTAAGTGTCTGATCGAGAGAAGGAAAAAGAGGTGATTTTTAGCCTCTCTCGATTTTGTACTTAGAAAAAATCCAATTTTTTTTTTTTTTTTTCCTTTTTTTTCTAAGTGTCTGATCGAGAGAAGGAAAAAGAGGTGATTTTTAGCCTCACTCGATTTTGTACTTAGAAAAAATCCAATTTTTTTTTTTTTTTTTTCCGTTTTTTTTCTAAGTGTCTGATCGAGAAGAAGGAAAAAGAGGTGATTTTTAGCCTCTCTCGATTTTGTACTTAGAAAAAATCCAAATTTTTTTTTTTTTTTTCCGTTTTTTTTCTAAGTGTCTGATCGAGAGAAGGAAAAAGAGGTGATTTTTAGGCCTCTCTCGATTTTGTACTTAGAAAAAATCCAAATTTTTTTTTTTTTTTTTCCGTTTTTTTTCTAAGTGTCTGATCGAGAGAAGGAAAAAGAGGTGATTTTTAGCCACTCTCGATTTTGTACTTAGAAAAAATCCAAATTTTTTTTTTTTTTTTTTCCGTTTTTTTTCTAAGTGTCTGATCGAGAGAAGGAAAAAGAGGTGATTTTTAGCCTCTCTCGATTTGTACTTAGAAAAAATCCAATTTT
The DNA here is from genome assembly GCF_033978785.1 of Entelurus aequoreus. Lineage (NCBI taxonomy): Eukaryota > Metazoa > Chordata > Actinopteri > Syngnathiformes > Syngnathidae > Entelurus > Entelurus aequoreus. The sequence continues at coordinate 41,145 of NW_026908147.1, read as the reverse complement.
TTTTTTTTTTTTTTCATTTTTTTTTCTAAGTGTCTGATCGAGAGAAGGAAAAAGAGGTGATTTTTAGCCACTCTCGATTTTGTACTTAGAAAAAATCCAATTTTTTTTTTTTTTTTTTCCGTTTTTTTTCTAAGTGTCTTATCGAGAGAAGGAAAAAGAGGTGATTTTTAGCCACTCTCGATTTTGTACTTCGAAAAAATCCAAATTTTTTTTTTTTTTTTTTCCGTTTTTTTTCTTAGTGTCTGATCGAGAGAAGGAAAAAGAGGTGATTTTTAGCCTCTCTCGATTTTGTACTTAGAAAAAATCCAATTTTTTTTTTTTTTTTTTCATTTTTTTTTCTAAGTGTCTGATCGAGAGAAGGAAAAAAGAGGTGATTTTAGCCACTCTCGAATTTGTACTTCGAAAAAATCCAAATTTTTTTTTTTTTTTTTTTCCGTTTTTTTTCTAAGTGTCTGATCGAGAGAAGGAAAAAGAGGTGATTTTTAGCCACTCTCGATTTTGTACTTAGAAAAAATCCAATTTTTTTTTTTTTTTTTTCGTTTTTTTTCTAAGTGTCTGATCGAGAGAAGGAAAAAGAGGTGATTTTTAGCCTCTCTCGATTTTGTACTTAGAAAAAAATCCAATTTTTTTTTTTTTTTTTTCTTTTTTTTCTAAGTGTCTGATCGAGAAAAGGAAAAAGAGGTGATTTTTAGCCTCTCTCGATTTTGTACTTAGAAAAAATCCAAATTATTTTTTTTTTTTTTTCCGTTTTTTTTTCTAAGTGTCTGATCGAGAAAAGGAAAAAGAGGTGATTTTTAGCCTCTCTCGATTTTGTACTAAGAAAAAATCAAAATTTTTTTTTTTTTTTTTCCGTTTTTTTTCTAAGTGTCTGATCGAGAGAAGGAAAAAGAGGTGATTTTTAGCCACTCTCGATTTTGTACTTAGAAAAAATCCAAATTTTTTTTTTTTTTTTTTCCGTTTTTTTTCTAAGTGTCTGATCGAGAGAAGGAAAAAGAGGTGATTTTTAGCCTCTCTCGATTTTGTACTTAGAAAAAATCCAAATTTTTTTTTTTTTTTTTTCCGTTTTTTTTCTAAGTGTCTGATCGAGAGAAGGAAAAAGAGGTGATTTTTAGCCACTCTCGATTTTGTACTTAGAAAAAATCCAAATTTTTTTTTTTTTTTTTTCCGTTTTTTTTCTAAGTGTCTGATCGAGAGAAGGAAAAAGAGGTGATTTTTAGCCTCTCTCGATTTTGTACTTAGAAAAAATCCAATTTTTTTTTTTTTTTTTCCATTTTTTTTTTCTAAGTGTCTGATCGAGAGAAGGAAAAAGAGGTGATTTTTAGCCACCCTCGATTTTGTACTTAGAAAAAATCCAATTTTTTTTTTTTTTTTTTTCCGTTTTTTTTCTAAGTGTCTGATCGAGAAAAGGAAAAAGAGGTGATTTTTAGCCTCTCTCGATTTTGTACTTAGAAAAAATCCAAATTTTTTTTTTTTTTTTTTCCGTTTTTTTTCTAAGTGTCTGATCGAGAGAAGGAAAAAGAGGTGATTTTTAGCCTCTCTCGATTTTGTACTTAGAAAAAATCCAAATTTTTTTTTTTTTTTTTTCCGTTTTTTTTCTAAGTGTCTGATCGAGAGAAGGAAAAAGAGGTGATTTTTAGCCACTCTCGATTTTGTACTTAGAAAAAATCCAAATTTTTTTTATTTTTTTTTTCCGTTTTTTTTCTAAGTGTCTGATCGAGAGAAGGAAAAAGAGGTGATTTTTAGCCTCTCTCGATTTTGTACTTAGAAAAAATCCAATTTTTTTTTTTTTTTTTTCATTTTTTTTTCTAAGTGTCTGATCGAGAGAAGGAAAAAGAGGTGATTTTTAGCCACTCTCGATTTTGTACTTAGAAAAAATCCAAATTTTTTTTTTTTTTTTTTCCGTTTTTTTTCTAAGTGTCTTATCGAGAGAAGGAAAAAGAGGTGATTTTTAGCCACTCTCGATTTTGTACTTCGAAAAAATCCAAATTTTTTTTTTTTTTTTTTCCGTTTTTTTTCTAAGTGTCTGATCGAGAGAAGGAAAAAGAGGTGATTTTTAGCCTCTCTCGATTTTGTACTTAGAAAAAATCCAATTTTTTTTTTTTTTTTTTCATTTTTTTTTCTAAGTGTCTGATCGAGAGAAGGAAAAAGAGGTGATTTTTAGCCACTCTCGAATTTGTACTTCGAAAAAATCCAAATTTTTTTTTTTTTTTTTTCCGTTTTTTTTCTAAGTGTCTGATCGAGAGAAGGAAAAAGAGGTGATTTTTAGCCACTCTCGATTTTGTACTTAGAAAAAATCCAATTTTTTTTTTTTTTTTTTTCCGTTTTTTTTCTAAGTGTCTGATCGAGAGAAGGAAAAAGAGGTGATTTTTAGCCTCTCTCGATTTTGTACTTAGAAAAAATCCAATTTTTTTTTTTTTTTTTTCTTTTTTTTTTCTAAGTGTCTGATCGAGAAAAGGAAAAAGAGGTGATTCTTAGCCTCTCTCGATTTTGAATTTAGAAAAAATCCAAATTTTTTTATTTTTTTTTTCCGTTTTTTTTCTAAGTGTCTGATCGAGAAAAGGAAAAAGAGGTGATTTTTAGCCTCTCTCGATTTTGTACTTAGAAAAAATCCAAATTTTTTTTTTTTTTTTTTCCGTTTTTTTTCTAAGTGTCTGATCGAGAGAAGGAAAAAGAGGTGATTTTTAGCCACTCTCGATTTTGTACTTAGAAAAAATCCAAATTTTTTTTTTTTTTTTTTTCCGTTTTTTTTTCTAAGTGTCTGATCGAGAGAAGGAAAAAGAGGTGATTTTTAGCCTCTCTCGATTTTGTACTTAGAAAAAATCCAATATTTTTTTTTTTTTTTTCATTTTTTTTTCTAAGTGTCTGATCGAGAGAAGGAAAAAGAGGTGATTTTTAGCCACTCTCGATTTTGTACTTAGAAAAAATCCAAATTTTTTTTTTTTTTTTTTCCGTTTTTTTTCTAAGTGTCTGATCGAGAGAAGGAAAAAAAGGTGATTTTTAGCCTCTCTCGATTTTGTACTTAGAAAAAATCCAATTTTATTTTTTTTTTTTTCATTTTTTTTTCTAAGTGTCTGATCGAGAGAAGGAAAAAGAGGTGATTTTTAGCCACTCTCGATTTTGTACTTAAAAAAAATCCAAATTTTTTTTTTTTTTTTTCCGTTTTTTTCTAAGTGTCTGATCGAGAGAAGGAAAAAGAGGTGATTTTTAGCCACTCTCGATTTTGTACTTAGAAAAAATCCAAATTTTTTTTTTTTTTTTTTCCGTTTTTTTTCTAAGTGTCTGATCGAGAGAAGGAAAAAGAGGTGATTTTTAGCCTCTCTCGATTTTGTACTTAGAAAAAATCCAAATTTTTTTTTTTTTTTTTTCCGTTTTTTTTCTAAGTGTCTGATCGAGAGAAGGAAAAAGAGGTGATTTTTAGCCTCTCTCGATTTTGTACTTAGAAAAAATCCAAATTTTTTTTTTTTTTTTTTTCCGTTTTTTTTCTAAGTGTCTGATCGAGAGAAGGAAAAAGAGGTGATTTTTAGCCTCTCTCGATTTTGTACTTAGAAAAAATCCAATTTTTTTTTTTTTTTTTCATTTTTTTTTCTAAGTGTCTGATCGAGAAAAGGAAAAAGAGGTGATTTTTAGCCTCTCTCGATTTTGTACTTAGAAAAAATCCAATTTTTTTTTTTTTTTTTCATTTTTTTTTCTAAGTGTCTGATCGAGAGAAGGAAAAAGAGGTGATTTTTAGCCACTCTCGATTTTGTACTTAGAAAAAATCCAAATTTTTTTTTTTTTTTTTTCCGTTTTTTTTCTAAGTGTCTGATCGAGAGAAGGAAAAAGAGGTGATTTTTAGCCTCTCTCGATTTTGTACTTAGAAAAAATCCAATTTTTTTTTTTTTTTTTTCATTTTTTTTTCTAAGTGTCTGATCGAGAGAAGGAAAAAGAGGTGATTTTTAGCCACTCTCGATTTTGTACTTAGAAAAAATCCAATTTTTTTTTTTTTTTTTTTCCGTTTTTTTTCTAAGTGTCTGATCGAGAGAAGGAAAAAGAGGTGATTTTTAGCCACTCTCGATTTTGTACTTAGAAAAAATCCAAATTTTTTTTTTTTTTTTTTCCGTTTTTTTTCTAAGTGTCTGATCGAGAGAAGGAAAAAGAGGTGATTTTTTAGCCTCTCTCGATTTTGTACTTAGAAAAAATCCAAATTTTTTTTTTTTTTTTCCGTTTTTTTTCTAAGTGTCTGATCGAGAAAAGGAAAAAGAGGTGATTTTTAGCCTCTCTCGATTTTGTACTTAGAAAAAATCCAAATTTTTTTTTTTTTTTTTTCCGTTTTTTTTCTAAGTGTCTGATCGAGAGAAGGAAAAAGAGGTGATTTTTAGCCACTCTCGATTTTGTACTTAGAAAAAATCCAAATTTTTTTTTTTTTTTTTCCGTTTTTTTTCTAAGTGTCTGATCGAGAGAAGGAAAAAGAGGTGATTTTTAGCCTCTCGATTTTGTACTTAGAAAAAATCCAATTTTTTTTTTTTTTTTTCATTTTTTTTTCTAAGTGTCTGATCGAGAAAAGGAAAAGAGGTGATTTTTAGCCACTCTCGATTTTGTACTTAGAAAAAATCCAAATTTTTTATTTTTTTTTTTCCGTTTTTTTTCTAAGTGTCTGATCGAGAGAAGAAAAAGAGGTGATTTTTAGCCACTCTCGATTTTGTACTTAGAAAAAATCCAAATTATTTTTTTTTTTTTTCCGTTTTTTTTCTAAGTGTCTGATCGAGAGAAGGAAAAAGAGGTGATTTTTAGCCTCTCTCGATTTTGTACTTAGAAAAAATCCAAATTTTTTTTTTTTTTTTTTCCGTTTTTTTTCTAAGTGTCTGATCGAGAGAAGGAAAAAGAGGTGATTTTTAGCCACTCTCGATTTTGTACTTAGAAAAAATCCAAATTTTTTTTTTTTTTTCCGTTTTTTTCTAAGTGTCTGATCGAGAGAAGGAAAAAGAGGTGATTTTTAGCCTCTCGATTTTGTACTTAGAAAAAATCCAATTTTTTTTTTTTTTTTTTCATTTTTTTTTCTAAGTGTCTGATCGAGAAAAGGAAAAAGAGGTGATTTTTAGCCACTCTCGATTTTGTACTTAGAAAAAATCCAAATTTTTATTTTTTTTTTTCCGTTTTTTTTCTAAGTGTCTGATCGAGAGAAGAAAAAGAGGTGATTTTTAGCCACTCTCGATTTTGTACTTAGAAAAAATCCAAATTATTTTTTTTTTTTTTCCGTTTTTTTTCTAAGTGTCTGATCGAGAGAAGGAAAAAGAGGTGATTTTTAGCCTCTCTCGATTTTGTACTTAGAAAAATCCAAATTTTTTTTTTTTTTTTTCCGTTTTTTTCTAAGTGTCTGATCGAGAGAAGGAAAAAGAGGTGATTTTTAGCCACTCTCGATTTTGTACTTAGAAAAAATCCAAATTTTTTTTTTTTTTTTTTCCGTTTTTTTTCTAAGTGTCTGATCGAGAGAAGGAAAAAGAGGTGATTTTTAGCCTCTCTCGATTTTGTACTTAGAAAAAATCCAATTTTTTTATTTTTTTTTCATTTTTTTTTCTAAGTGTCTGATCGAGAGAAGGAAAAAGAGGTGATTTTTAGCCACTCTCGATTTTGTACTTAGAAAAAATCCAAATTTTTTTTTTTTTTTTTCCGTTTTTTTTCTAAGTGTCTTATCGAGAGAAGGAAAAAGAGGTGATTTTTAGCCACTCTCGATTTTGTACTTCGAAAAAATCCAAATTTTTTTTTTTTTTTTTTCCGTTTTTTTTCTAAGTGTCTGATCGAGAGAAGGAAAAAGAGGTGATTTTTAGCCTCTCTCGATTTTGTACTTAGAAAAAATCCAATTATTTTTTTTTTTTTTCATTTTTTTTTCTAAGTGTCTGATCGAGAGAAGGAAAAAGAGGTGATTTTTAGCCACTCTCGAATTTGTACTTAGAAAAAATCCAAATTTTTTTTTTTTTTTTTTCCGTTTTTTTTCTAAGTGTCTGATCGAGAGAAGGAAAAAGAGGTGATTTTTAGCCACTCTCGATTTTGTACTTAGAAAAAATCCAAATTTTTTTTTTTTTTTTTTCCGTTTTTTTTCTAAGTGTTTGATCGAGAGAAGGAAAAAGAGGTGATTTTTAGCCACTCTCGATTTTGTACTTAGAAAAAATCCAATTTTTTTTTTTTTTTTTTTCCGTTTTTTTTCTAAGTGTCTGATCGAGAGAAGGAAAAAGAGGTGATTTTTAGCCTCTCTCGATTTTGTACTTAGAAAAAATCCAATTTTTTTTTTTTTTTTTCTTTTTTTTTTCTAAGTGTCTGATCGAGAGAAGGAAAAAGAGGTGATTTTTAGCCACTCTCGATTTTGTACTTAGAAAAAATCCAAATTTTTTTTTTTTTTTTTTCCGTTTTTTTTCTAAGTGTCTGATCGAGAGAAGGAAAAAAAGGTGATTTTTAGCCTCTCTCGATTTTGTACTTAGAAAAAATCCAATTTTTTTTTTTTTTTTTTCATTTTTTTTTCTAAGTGTCTGATCGAGAGAAGGAAAAAGAGGTGATTTTTAGCCTCTCTCGATTTTGTACTTAGAAAAAATCCAAATTTTTTTTTTTTTTTTTTCCGTTTTTTTTCTAAGTGTCTGATCGAGAGAAGGAAAAAGAGGTGATTTTTAGCCTCTCTCGATTTTGTACTTAGAAAAAATCCAAATCTTTTTTTTTTTTTTTTCCGTTTTTTTTCTAAGTGTCTGATCGAGAGAAGGAAAAAGAGGTGATTTTTAGCCTCTCTCGATTTTGTACTTAGAAAAAATCCAATTTTTTTTTTTTTTTTTCATTTTTTTTTCTAAGTGTCTGATCGAGAAAAGGAAAAAGAGGTGATTTTTAGCCTCTCTCGATTTTGTACTTAGAAAAAATCCAATTTTTTTTTTTTTTTTTTCATTTTTTTTTCTAAGTGTCTGATCGAGAGAAGGAAAAAGAGGTGATTTTTAGCCACTCTCGATTTTGTACTTAGAAAAAATCCAAATTTTATTTTTTTTTTTTTCCGTTTTTTTTCTAAGTGTCTGATCGAGAGAAGGAAAAAGAGGTGATTTTTAGCCTCTCTCGATTTTGTACTTAGAAAAAATCCAATTTTTTTTTTTTTTTTTTCATTTTTTTTTCTAAGTGTCTGATCGAGAGAAGGAAAAAGAGGTGATTTTTAGCCACTCTCGATTTTGTACTTAGAAAAAATCCAATTTTTTTTTTTTTTTTTTCCGTTTTTTTCTAAGTGTCTGATCGAGAGAAGGAAAAAGAGGTGATTTTTAGCCACTCTCGATTTTGTACTTAGAAAAAATCCAAATTTTTTTTTTTTTTTTTTCCGTTTTTTTTCTAAGTGTCTGATCGAGAGAAGGAAAAAGAGGTGATTTTTAGCCTCTCTCGATTTTGTACTTACAAAAAATCCAAATTTTTATTTTTTTTTTCCGTTTTTTTTCTAAGTGTCTGATCGAGAAAAGGAAAAAGAGGTGATTTTTAGCCTCTCTCGATTTTGTACTTAGAAAAAATCCAAATTTTTTTTTTTTTTTTTTTCCGTTTTTTTTCTAAGTGTCTGATCGAGAGAAGGAAAAAGAGGTGATTTTTAGCCACTCTCGATTTTGTACTTAGAAAAAATCCAAATTTTTTTTTTTTTTTTCCGTTTTTTTTCTAAGTGTCTGATCGAGAGAAGGAAAAAGAGGTGATTTTTAGCCTCTCGATTTTGTACTTAGAAAAAATCCAATTTTTTTTTTTTTTTTTCATTTTTTTTTCTAAGTGTCTGATCGAGAAAAGGAAAAAGAGGTGATTTTTAGCCACTCTCGATTTTGTACTTAGAAAAAATCCAAATTTTTTATTTTTTTTTTTCCGTTTTTTTTCTAAGTGTCTGATCGAGAGAAGAAAAAGAGGTGATTTTTAGCCACTCTCGATTTTGTACTTAGAAAAAATCCAATTTTTTTTTTTTTTTTTTCCGTTTTTTTTCTAAGTGTCTGATCGAGAGAAGGAAAAAGAGGTGATTTTTAGCCTCTCTCGATTTTGTACTTAGAAAAAATCCAAATTTTTTTTTTTTTTTTTTCCGTTTTTTTTCTAAGTGTCTGATCGAGAGAAGGAAAAAGAGGTGATTTTTAGCCACTCTCGATTTTGTACTTAGAAAAAATCCAAATTTTTTTTTTTTTTTTCCGTTTTTTTTCTAAGTGTCTGATCGAGAGAAGGAAAAAGAGGTGATTTTTAGCCTCTCTCGATTTTGTACTTAGAAAAAATCCAATTTTTTTTATTTTTTTTTCATTTTTTTTTCTAAGTGTCTGATCGAGAGAAGGAAAAAGAGGTGATTTTTAGCCACTCTCGATTTTGTACTTAGAAAAAATCCAAATTTTTTTTTTTTTTTTTTCCGTTTTTTTTCTAAGTGTCTTATCGAGAGAAGGAAAAAGAGGTGATTTTTAGCCACTCTCGATTTTGTACTTCGAAAAAATCCAAATTTTTTTTTTTTTTTTTTTCCGTTTTTTTTCTAAGTGTCTGATCGAGAGAAGGAAAAAGAGGTGATTTTTAGCCTCTCTCGATTTTGTACTTAGAAAAAATCCAATTTTTTTTTTTTTTTTTCATTTTTTTTTCTAAGTGTCTGATCGAGAGAAGGAAAAAGAGGTGATTTTTAGCCACTCTCGAATTTGTACTAAGAAAAAATCCAAATTTTTTTTTTTTTTTTTTCCGTTTTTTTTCTAAGTGTCTGATCGAGAGAAGGAAAAAGAGGTGATTTTTAGCCACTCTCGATTTTGTACTTAGAAAAAATCCAATTTTTTTTTTTTTTTTTTTCCGTTTTTTTTCTAAGTGTCTGATCGAGAGAAGGAAAAAGAGGTGATTTTTAGCCTCTCTCGATTTTGTACTTAGAAAAAATCCAAATTTTTTTTTTTTTTTTTTTTCCGTTTTTTTTCTAAGTGTCTGATCGAGAGAAGGAAAAAGAGGTGATTTTTAGCCTCTCTCGATTTTGTACTTAGAAAAAATCCAATTTTTTTTTTTTTTTTTTCATTTTTTTTTCTTAGTGTCTGATCGAGAGAAGGAAAAAGAGGTGATTTTTAGCCACTCTCGATTTTGTACTTCGAAAAAATCCAAATTTTTTTTTTTTTTTTTTTCCGTTTTTTTTCTAAGTGTCTGATCGAGAGAAGGAAAAAGAGGTGATTTTTAGCCTCTCTCGATTTTGTACTTAGAAAAAATCCAATTTTTTTTTTTTTTTTTCTTTTTTTTTTCTAAGTGTCTGATCGAGAGAAGGAAAAAGAGGTGATTTTTAGCCACTCTCGAATTTGTACTTAGAAAAAATCCAAATTTTTTTTTTTTTTTTTTCCGTTTTTTTTCTAAGTGTCTGATCGAGAGAAGGAAAAAGAGGTGATTTTTAGCCACTCTCGATTTTGTACTTAGAAAAAATCCAATTTTTTTTTTTTTTTTTTTCCGTTTTTTTTCTAAGTGTCTGATCGAGAGAAGGAAAAAGAGGTGATTTTTAGCCTCTCTCGATTTTGTACTTAGAAAAAAATCCAATTTTTTTTTTTTTTTTCTTTTTTTTTTCTAAGTGTCTGATCGAGAAAATGAAAAAGAGGTGATTTTTAGCCTCTCTCGATTTTGTACTTAGAAAAAATCCAAATTTTTTTTTTTTTTTTTTTTTCCGTTTTTTTTGTAAGTGTCTGATCGAGAAAAGGAAAAAGAGGTGATTTTTAGCCTCTCTCGATTTTGTACTTAGAAAAAATCCAAATTTTTTTTTTTTTTTTTCCGTTTTTTTTCTAAGTGTCTGATCGAGAAAATGAAAAAGAGGTGATTTTTAGCCTCTCTCGATTTTGTACTAAGAAAAAATCCAAATTTTTTTTTTTTTTTTTTCCGTTTTTTTTCTAAGTGTCTGATCGAGAGAAGGAAAAAGAGGTGATTTTTAGCCACTCTCGATTTTGTACTTAGAAAAAATCCAAATTTTTTTTTTTTTTTTTTCCGTTTTTTTTCTAAGTGTCTGATCGAGAGAAGGAAAAAGAGGTGATTTTTAGCCTCTCTCGATTTTGTACTTAGAAAAAATCCAAATTTTTTTTTTTTTTTTTTCCGTTTTTTTTCTAAGTGTCTGATCGAGAGAAGGAAAAAGAGGTGATTTTTAGCCACTCTCGATTTTGTACTTAGAAAAAATCCAAATTTTTTTTTTTTTTTTTTCCGTTTTTTTTCTAAGTGTCTGATCGAGAGAAGGAAAAAGAGGTGATTTTTAGCCTCTCTCGATTTTGTACTTAGAAAAAATCCAATTTTTTTTTTTTTTTTTTCATTTTTTTTTCTAAGTGTCTGATCGAGAGAAGGAAAAAGAGGTGATTTTTAGCCACCCTCGATTTTGTACTTAGAAAAAATCCAATTTTTTTTTTTTTTTTTTCCGTTTTTTTTCTAAGTGTCTGATCGAGAAAAGGAAAAAGAGGTGATTTTTAGCCTCTCTCGATTTTGTACTTAGAAAAAATCCAAATTTTTTTTTTTTTTTTTTCCGTTTTTTTTCTAAGTGTCTGATCGAGAGAAGGAAAAAGAGGTGATTTTTAGCCTCTCTCGATTTTGTACTTAGAAAAAATCCAAATTTTTTTTTTTTTTTTTCCGTTTTTTTTCTAAGTGTCTGATCGAGAGAAGGAAAAAGAGGTGATTTTTAGCCACTCTCGATTTTGTACTTAGAAAAAATCCAAATTTTTTTTTTTTTTTTTTTCCGTTTTTTTTCTAAGTGTCTGATCGAGAGAAGGAAAAAGAGGTGATTTTTAGTCTCTCTCGATTTTGTACTTAGAAAAAATCCAATTTTTTTTTTTTTTTTTTCATTTTTTTTTCTAAGTGTCTGATCGAGAGAAGGAAAAAGAGGTGATTTTTAAGCCACTCTCGATTTTGTACTTAGAAAAAATCCAAATTTTTTTTTTTTTTTTTCCGTTTTTTTTCTAAGTGTCTGATCGAGAGAAGGAAAAAGAGGTGATTTTTAGCCACTCTCGATTTTGTACTTCGAAAAAATCCAAATTTTTTTTTTTTTTTTTTTCCGTTTTTTTTCTAAGTGTCTGATCGAGAGAAGGAAAAAGAGGTGATTTTTAGCCTCTCTCGATTTTGTACTTAGAAAAAATCCAATTTTTTTTTTTTTTTTTCATTTTTTTTTCTAAGTGTCTGATCGAGAGAAGGAAAAAGAGGTGATTTTTAGCCACTCTCGAATTTGTACTTCGAAAAAATCCAAATTTTTTTTTTTTTTTTTCCGTTTTTTTCTAAGTGTCTGATCGAGAGAAGGAAAAAGAGGTGATTTTTAGCCACTCTCGATTTTGTACTTAGAAAAAATCCAATTTTTTTTTTTTTTTTTTCCGTTTTTTTTCTAAGTGTCTGATCGAGAGAAGGAAAAAGAGGTGATTTTTAGCCTCTCTCGATTTTGTACTTAGAAAAAATCCAATTTTTTTTTTTTTTTTTTCTTTTTTTTTCTAAGTGTCTGATCGAGAAAAGGAAAAAGAGGTGATTCTTAGCCTCTCTCGATTTTGTACTTAAAAAAAATCCAATTTTTTTTTTTTTTTTTTTCCGTTTTTTTTCTAAGTGTCTGATCGAGAAAAGGAAAAAGAGGTGATTTTTAGCCTCTCTCGATTTTGTACTTAGAAAAAATCCAAATTTTTTTTTTTTTTTTTCCGTTTTTTTTCTAAGTGTCTGATCGAGAGAAGGAAAAAGAGGTGATTTTTAGCCACTCTCGATTTTGTACTTAGAAAAAATCCAAATTTTTTTTTTTTTTTTTTCCGTTTTTTTCTAAGTGTCTGATCGAGAGAAGGAAAAAGAGGTGATTTTTAGCCTCTCTCGATTTTGTACTTAGAAAAAATCCAATTTTTTTTTTTTTTTTTTCCTTTTTTTTTCTAAGTGTCTGATCGAGAGAAGGAAAAAGGTGATTTTTAGCCACTCTCGATTTTGTACTTAGAAAAAATCCAAATTTTTTTTTTTTTTTTTTCCGTTTTTTTTCTAAGTGTCTGATCGAGAGAAGGAAAAAAAGGTGATTTTTAGCCTCTCTCGATTTTGTACTTAGAAAAAATCCAATTTTTTTTTTTTTTTTTTCATTTTTTTTTCTAAGTGTCTGATCGAGAGAAGGAAAAAGAGGTGATTTTTAGCCACTCTCGATTTTGTACTTAGAAAAAATCCAAATTTTTTTTTTTTTTTTTCCGTTTTTTTTCTAAGTGTCTGATCGAGAGAAGGAAAAAGAGGTGATTTTTAGCCTCTCTCGATTTTGTACTTAGAAAAAATCCAAATTTTTTTTTTTTTTTTTCCGTTTTTTTTCTAAGTGTCTGATCGAGAGAAGGAAAAAGAGGTGATTTTTAGCCTCTCTCGATTTTGTACTTAGAAAAAATCCAATTTTTTTTTTTTTTTTTCATTTTTTTTTCTAAGTGTCTGATCGAGAAAAGGAAAAAGAGGTGATTTTTAGCCTCTCTCGATTTTGTACTTAGAAAAAATCCAATTTTTATTTTTTTTTTTTCATTTTTTTTTCTAAGTGTCTGATCGAGAGAAGGAAAAAGAGGTGATTTTTAGCCACTCTCGATTTTGTACTTAGAAAAAATCCAAATTTTTTTTTTTTTTTTTTCCGTTTTTTTTCTAAGTGTCTGATCGAGAGAAGGAAAAAGAGGTGATTTTTAGCCTCTCTCGATTTTGTACTTAGAAAAAATCCAATTTTTTTTTTTTTTTTTTCATTTTTTTTTCTAAGTGTCTGATCGAGAGAAGGAAAAAGAGGTGATTTTTAGCCACTCTCGATTTTGTACTTAGAAAAAATCCAATTTTTTTTTTTTTTTTTTTCCGTTTTTTTTCTAAGTGTCTGATCGAGAGAAGGAAAAAGAGGTGATTTTTAGCCACTCTCGATTTTGTACTTAGAAAAAATCCAAATTTTTTTTTTTTTTTTTCCGTTTTTTTTCTAAGTGTCTGATCGAGAGAAGGAAAAAGAGGTGATTTTTAGCCTCTCTCGATTTTGTACTTAGAAAAAATCCAAATTTTTTTTTTTTTTTTTCCGTTTTTTTTCTAAGTGTCTGATCGAGAAAAGGAAAAAGAGGTGATTTTTAGCCTCTCTCGATTTTGTACTTAGAAAAAATCCAAATTTTTTTTTTTTTTTTTTTCCGTTTTTTTTCTAAGTGTCTGATCGAGAGAAGGAAAAAGAGGTGATTTTTAGCCACTCTCGATTTTGTACTTAGAAAAAATCCAAATTTTTTTTTTTTTTTCCGTTTTTTTTCTAAGTGTCTGATCGAGAGAAGGAAAAAGAGGTGATTTTTAGCCTCTCGATTTTGTACTTAGAAAAAATCCAATTTTTTTTTTTTTTTTTAATTTTTTTTTCTAAGTGTCTGATCGAGAAAAGGAAAAAGAGGTGATTTTTAGCCACTCTCGATTTTGTACTTAGAAAAAATCCAAATTTTTTATTTTTTTTTTTCCGTTTTTTTTCTAAGTGTCTGATCGAGAGAAGAAAAAGAGGTGATTTTTAGCCACTCTCGATTTTGTACTTAGAAAAAATCCAAATTTTTTTTTTTTTTTTTCCGTTTTTTTTCTAAGTGTCTGATCGAGAGAAGGAAAAAGAGGTGATTTTTAGCCTCTCTCGATTTTGTACTTAGAAAAAATCCAAATTTTTTTTTTTTTTTTTTCTGTTTTTTTTCTAAGTGTCTGATCGAGAGAAGGAAAAAGAGGTGATTTTTAGCCACTCTCGATTTTGTACTTAGAAAAAATCCAATTTTTTTTTTTTTTTTTTTCCGTTTTTTTTCTAAGTGTCTGATCGAGAGAAGGAAAAAGAGGTGATTTTTAGCCTCTCTCGATTTTGTACTTAGAAAAAATCCAATTTTTTTTATTTTTTTTTCATTTTTTTTTCTAAGTGTCTGATCGAGAGAAGGAAAAAGAGGTGATTTTTAGCCACTCTCGATTTTGTACTTAGAAAAAATCCAAATTTTTTTTTTTTTTTTTTCCGTTTTTTTTCTAAGTGTCTTATCGAGAGAAGGAAAAAGAGGTGATTTTTAGCCACTCTCGATTTTGTACTTCGAAAAAATCCAAATTTTTTTTTTTTTTTTTTCCGTTTTTTTTCTAAGTGTCTGATCGAGAGAAGGAAAAAGAGGTGATTTTTAGCCTCTCTCGATTTTGTACTTAGAAAAAATCCAATTTTTTTTTTTTTTTTTCATTTTTTTTTCTAAGTGTCTGATCGAGAGAAGGAAAAAGAGGTGATTTTTAGCCACTCTCGAATTTGTACTTAGAAAAAATCCAAATTTTTTTTTTTTTTTTTTCCGTTTTTTTTCTAAGTGTCTGATCGAGAGAAGGAAAAAGAGGTGATTTTTAGCCACTCTCGATTTTGTACTTAGAAAAAATCCAATTTTTTTTTTTTTTTTTTTCCGTTTTTTTTCTAAGTGTCTGATCGAGAGAAGGAAAAAGAGGTGATTTTTAGCCTCTCTCGATTTTGTACTTAGAAAAAAATCCAAATTTTTTTTTTTTTTTTTTTCCGTTTTTTTTCTAAGTGTCTGATCGAGAGAAGGAAAAAGAGGTGATTTTTAGCCTCTCTCGATTTTGTACTTAGAAAAAATCCAATTTTTTTTTTTTTTTTTCATTTTTTTTTCTTAGTGTCTGATCGAGAGAAGGAAAAAGAGGTGATTTTTAGCCACTCTCGATTTTGTACTTAGAAAAAATCCAAATTTTTTTTTTTTTTTTTCCGTTTTTTTTCTAAGTGTCTTATCGAGAGAAGGAAAAAGAGGTGATTTTTAGCCACTCTCGATTTTGTACTTCGAAAAAATCCAAATTTTTTTTTTTTTTTTTTTCCGTTTTTTTTCTAAGTGTCTGATCGAGAGAAGGAAAAAGAGGTGATTTTTAGCCTCTCTCGATTTTGTACTTAGAAAAAATCCAATTTTTTTTTTTTTTTTTCTTTTTTTTTTCTAAGTGTCTGATCGAGAGAAGGAAAAAGAGGTGATTTTTAGCCACTCTCGAATTTGTACTTAGAAAAAATCCAATTTTTTTTTTTTTTTTTTTCCGTTTTTTTTCTAAGTGTCTGATCGAGAGAAGGAAAAAGAGGTGATTTTTAGCCACTCTCGATTTTGTACTTAGAAAAAATCCAATTTTTTTTTTTTTTTTTTTCCGTTTTTTTTCTAAGTGTCTGATCGAGAGAAGGAAAAAGAGGTGATTTTTAGCCTCTCTCGATTTTGTACTTAGAAAAAATCCAATTTTTTTTTTTTTTTTTCTTTTTTTTTTCTAAGTGTCTGATCGAGAAAAGGAAAAAGAGGTGATTTTTAGCCTCTCTCGATTTTGTACTTAGAAAAAATCCAAATTTTTTTTTTTTTTTTTTCCGTTTTTTTTCTAAGTGTCTGATCGAGAAAAGGAAAAAGAGGTGATTTTTAGCCTCTCTCGATTTTGTACTTAGAAAAAATCCAAATTTTTTTTTTTTTTTTTTCCGTTTTTTTTCTAAGTGTCTGATCGAGAGAAGGAAAAAGAGGTGATTTTTAGCCACTCTCGATTTTGTACTTAGAAAAAATCCAATTTTTTTTTTTTTTTTTTCTTTTTTTTTTCTAAGTGTCTGATCGAGAAAAGGAAAAAGAGGTGATTCTTAGCCTCTCTCGATTTTGTACTTAGAAAAAATCCAAATTTTTTTTTTTTTTTTTTCCGTTTTTTTTCTAAGTGTCTGATCGAGAAAAGGAAAAAGAGGTGATTTTTAGCCTCTCTCGATTTTGTACTTAGAAAAAATCCAAATTTTTTTTTTTTTTTTTCCGTTTTTTTTCTAAGTGTCTGATCGAGAGAAGGAAAAAGAGGTGATTTTTAGCCACTCTCGATTTTGTACTTAGAAAAAATCCAAATTTTTTTTTTTTTTTTTTCCGTTTTTTTTCTAAGTGTCTGATCGAGAGAAGGAAAAAGAGGTGATTTTTAGCCTCTCTCGATTTTGTACTTAGAAAAAATCCAATTTTTTTTTTTTTTTTTTCATTTTTTTTTCTAAGTGTCTGATCGAGAGAAGGAAAAAGAGGTGATTTTTAGCCACTCTCGATTTTGTACTTAGAAAAAATCCAAATTTTTTTTTTTTTTTTTCCGTTTTTTTTCTAAGTGTCTGATCGAGAGAAGGAAAAAAAGGTGATTTTTAGCCTCTCTCGATTTTGTACTTAGAAAAAATCCAATTTTTTTTTTTTTTTTCATTTTTTTTTCTAAGTGTCTGATCGAGAGAAGGAAAAAGAGGTGATTTTTAGCCACTCTCGATTTTGTACTTAAAAAAAATCCAAATTTTTTTTTTTTTTTTTCCGTTTTTTTTCTAAGTGTCTGATCGAGAGAAGGAAAAAGAGGTGATTTTTAGCCACTCTCGATTTTGTACTTAGAAAAAATCCAATTTTTTTTTTTTTTTTTTTCCGTTTTTTTTCTAAGTGTCTGATCGAGAGAAGGAAAAAGAGGTGATTTTTAGCCTCTCTCGATTTTGTACTTAGAAAAAATCCAATTTTTTTTTTTTTTTTTTTCCGTTTTTTTTCTAAGTGTCTGATCGAGAGAAGGAAAAAGAGGTGATTTTTAGCCACTCTCGATTTTGTACTTAGAAAAAATCCAAATTTTTTTTTTTTTTTTTTCCGTTTTTTTTCTAAGTGTCTGATCGAGAGAAGGAAAAAGAGGTGATTTTTAGCCTCTCTCGATTTTGTACTTAGAAAAAATCCAAATTTTTTTTTTTTTTTTTCCGTTTTTTTTCTAAGTGTCTGATCGAGAAAAGGAAAAAGAGGTGATTTTTAGCCTCTCTCGATTTTGTACTTAGAAAAAATCCAAATTTTTTTTTTTTTTTTTTCCGTTTTTTTTCTAAGTGTCTGATCGAGAGAAGGAAAAAGAGGTGATTTTTAGCCACTCTCGATTTTGTACTTAGAAAAAATCCAAATTTTTTTTTTTTTTTCCGTTTTTTTTCTAAGTGTCTGATCGAGAGAAGGAAAAAGAGGTGATTTTTAGCCTCTCGATTTTGTACTTAGAAAAAATCCAATTTTTTTTTTTTTTTTTTAATTTTTTTTTCTAAGTGTCTGATCGAGAAAAGGAAAAAGAGGTGATTTTTAGCCACTCTCGATTTTGTACTTAGAAAAAATCCAAATTTTTTATTTTTTTTTTTCCGTTTTTTTTCTAAGTGTCTGATCGAGAGAAGAAAAAGAGGTGATTTTTAGCCACTCTCGATTTTGTACTTAGAAAAAATCCAAATTTTTTTTTTTTTTTTTCCGTTTTTTTTCTAAGTGTCTGATCGAGAGAAGGAAAAAGAGGTGATTTTTAGCCTCTCTCGATTTTGTACTTAGAAAAAATCCAAATTTTTTTTTTTTTTTTTTCTGTTTTTTTTCTAAGTGTCTGATCGAGAGAAGGAAAAAGAGGTGATTTTTAGCCACTCTCGATTTTGTACTTAGAAAAAATCCAATTTTTTTTTTTTTTTTTTTTCCGTTTTTTTTCTAAGTGTCTGATCGAGAGAAGGAAAAAGAGGTGATTTTTAGCCTCTCTCGATTTTGTACTTAGAAAAAATCCAATTTTTTTTATTTTTTTTTCATTTTTTTTTCTAAGTGTCTGATCGAGAGAAGGAAAAAGAGGTGATTTTTAGCCACTCTCGATTTTGTACTTAGAAAAAATCCAAATTTTTTTTTTTTTTTTTTCCGTTTTTTTTCTAAGTGTCTTATCGAGAGAAGGAAAAAGAGGTGATTTTTAGCCACTCTCGATTTTGTACTTCGAAAAAATCCAAATTTTTTTTTTTTTTTTTTTCCGTTTTTTTTCTAAGTGTCTGATCGAGAGAAGGAAAAAGAGGTGATTTTTAGCCTCTCTCGATTTTGTACTTAGAAAAAATCCAATTTTTTTTTTTTTTTTTCATTTTTTTTTCTAAGTGTCTGATCGAGAGAAGGAAAAAGAGGTGATTTTTAGCCACTCTCGAATTTGTACTTAGAAAAAATCCAAATTTTTTTTTTTTTTTTTTCCGTTTTTTTTCTAAGTGTCTGATCGAGAGAAGGAAAAAGAGGTGATTTTTAGCCACTCTCGATTTTGTACTTAGAAAAAATCCAATTTTTTTTTTTTTTTTTTTCCGTTTTTTTTCTAAGTGTCTGATCGAGAGAAGGAAAAAGAGGTGATTTTTAGCCTCTCTCGATTTTGTACTTAGAAAAAAATCCAAATTTTTTTTTTTTTTTTTTTCCGTTTTTTTTCTAAGTGTCTGATCGAGAGAAGGAAAAAGAGGTGATTTTTAGCCTCTCTCGATTTTGTACTTAGAAAAAATCCAATTTTTTTTTTTTTTTTTCATTTTTTTTTCTTAGTGTCTGATCGAGAGAAGGAAAAAGAGGTGATTTTTAGCCACTCTCGATTTTGTACTTAGAAAAAATCCAAATTTTTTTTTTTTTTTTTTCCGTTTTTTTTCTAAGTGTCTTATCGAGAGAAGGAAAAAGAGGTGATTTTTAGCCACTCTCGATTTTGTACTTCGAAAAAATCCAAATTTTTTTTTTTTTTTTTTTCCGTTTTTTTTCTAAGTGTCTGATCGAGAGAAGGAAAAAGAGGTGATTTTTAGCCTCTCTCGATTTTGTACTTAGAAAAAATCCAATTTTTTTTTTTTTTTTCTTTTTTTTTTCTAAGTGTCTGATCGAGAGAAGGAAAAAGAGGTGATTTTTAGCCACTCTCGAATTTGTACTTAGAAAAAATCCAATTTTTTTTTTTTTTTTTTCCGTTTTTTTTCTAAGTGTCTGATCGAGAGAAGGAAAAAGAGGTGATTTTTAGCCACTCTCGATTTTGTACTTAGAAAAAATCCAATTTTTTTTTTTTTTTTTTTCCGTTTTTTTTCTAAGTGTCTGATCGAGAGAAGGAAAAAGAGGTGATTTTTAGCCTCTCTCGATTTTGTACTTAGAAAAAATCCAATTTTTTTTTTTTTTTTTCTTTTTTTTTTCTAAGTGTCTGATCGAGAAAAGGAAAAAGAGGTGATTTTTAGCCTCTCTCGATTTTGTACTTAGAAAAAATCCAAATTTTTTTTTTTTTTTTTTCCGTTTTTTTTCTAAGTGTCTGATCGAGAAAAGGAAAAAGAGGTGATTTTTAGCCTCTCTCGATTTTGTACTTAGAAAAAATCCAAATTTTTTTTTTTTTTTTTTCCGTTTTTTTTCTAAGTGTCTGATCGAGAGAAGGAAAAAGAGGTGATTTTTAGCCACTCTCGATTTTGTACTTAGAAAAAATCCAATTTTTTTTTTTTTTTTTTCTTTTTTTTTTCTAAGTGTCTGATCGAGAAAAGGAAAAAGAGGTGATTCTTAGCCTCTCTCGATTTTGTACTTAGAAAAAATCCAAATTTTTTTTTTTTTTTTTTCCGTTTTTTTTCTAAGTGTCTGATCGAGAAAAGGAAAAAGAGGTGATTTTTAGCCTCTCTCGATTTTGTACTTAGAAAAAATCCAAATTTTTTTTTTTTTTTTTCCGTTTTTTTTCTAAGTGTCTGATCGAGAGAAGGAAAAAGAGGTGATTTTTAGCCACTCTCGATTTTGTACTTAGAAAAAATCCAAATTTTTTTTTTTTTTTTTTCCGTTTTTTTTCTAAGTGTCTGATCGAGAGAAGGAAAAAGAGGTGATTTTTAGCCTCTCTCGATTTTGTACTTAGAAAAAATCCAATTTTTTTTTTTTTTTTTTCATTTTTTTTTCTAAGTGTCTGATCGAGAGAAGGAAAAAGAGGTGATTTTTAGCCACTCTCGATTTTGTACTTAGAAAAAATCCAAATTTTTTTTTTTTTTTTTCCGTTTTTTTTCTAAGTGTCTGATCGAGAGAAGGAAAAAAAGGTGATTTTTAGCCTCTCTCGATTTTGTACTTAGAAAAAATCCAATTTTTTTTTTTTTTTTCATTTTTTTTTCTAAGTGTCTGATCGAGAGAAGGAAAAAGAGGTGATTTTTAGCCACTCTCGATTTTGTACTTAAAAAAAATCCAAATTTTTTTTTTTTTTTTTCCGTTTTTTTTCTAAGTGTCTGATCGAGAGAAGGAAAAAGAGGTGATTTTTAGCCACTCTCGATTTTGTACTTAGAAAAAATCCAAATTTTTTTTTTTTTTTTTTCCGTTTTTTTTCTAAGTGTCTGATCGAGAGAAGGAAAAAGAGGTGATTTTTAGCCACTCTCGATTTTGTACTTCGAAAAAATCCAAATTTTTTTTTTTTTTTTTTTCCGTTTTTTTTCTAAGTGTCTGATCGAGAGAAGGAAAAAGAGGTGATTTTTAGCCTCTCTCGATTTTGTACTTAGAAAAAATCCAATTTTTTTTTTTTTTTTCTTTTTTTTTTCTAAGTGTCTGATCGAGAGAAGGAAAAAGAGGTGATTTTTAGCCACTCTCGAATTTGTACTTAGAAAAAATCCAAATTTTTTTTTTTTTTTTTTCCGTTTTTTTTCTAAGTGTCTGATCGAGAGAAGGAAAAAGAGGTGATTTTTAGCCACTCTCGATTTTGTACTTAGAAAAAATCCAATTTTTTTTTTTTTTTTTTTCCGTTTTTTTTCTAAGTGTCTGATCGAGAGAAGGAAAAAGAGGTGATTTTTAGCCTCTCTCGATTTTGTACTTAGAAAAAATCCAATTTTTTTTTTTTTTTTTCTTTTTTTTTTCTAAGTGTCTGATCGAGAAAAGGAAAAAGAGGTGATTTTTAGCCTCTCTCGATTTTGTACTTAGAAAAAATCCAAATTTTTTTTTTTTTTTTTTCCGTTTTTTTTCTAAGTGTCTGATCGAGAAAAGGAAAAAGAGGTGATTTTTAGCCTCTCTCGATTTTGTACTTAGAAAAAATCCAAATTTTTTTTTTTTTTTTTTCCGTTTTTTTTCTAAGTGTCTGATCGAGAGAAGGAAAAAGAGGTGATTTTTAGCCACTCTCGATTTTGTACTTAGAAAAAATCCAATTTTTTTTTTTTTTTTTTCTTTTTTTTTTCTAAGTGTCTGATCGAGAAAAGGAAAAAGAGGTGATTCTTAGCCTCTCTCGATTTTGTACTTAGAAAAAATCCAAATTTTTTTTTTTTTTTTTTCCGTTTTTTTTCTAAGTGTCTGATCGAGAAAAGGAAAAAGAGGTGATTTTTAGCCTCTCTCGATTTTGTACTTAGAAAAAATCCAAATTTTTTATTTTTTTTTTTCCGTTTTTTTTCTAAGTGTCTGATCGAGAGAAGGAAAAAGAGGTGATTTTTAGCCACTCTCGATTTTGTACTTAGAAAAAATCCACATTTTTTTTTTTTTTTTTCCGTTTTTTTTCTAAGTGTCTGATCGAGAGAAGGAAAAAGAGGTGATTTTTAGCCTCTCTCGATTTTGTACTAAGAAAAAATCCAATTTTTTTTTTTTTTTTTTCATTTTTTTTTCTAAGTGTCTGATCGAGAGAAGGAAAAAGAGGTGATTTTTAGCCACTCTCGATTTTGTACTTAGAAAAAATCCAAATTTTTTTATTTTTTTTTTCCGTTTTTTTTCTAAGTGTCTGATCGAGAGAAGGAAAAAAAGGTGATTTTTAGCCTCTCTCGATTTTGTACTTAGAAAAAATCCAATTTTTTTTTTTTTTTTTTCATTTTTTTTTCTAAGTGTCTGATCGAGAGAAGGAAAAAGAGGTGATTTTTAGCCACTCTCGATTTTGTACTTAAAAAAAATCCAAATTTTTTTTTTTTTTTTTCCGTTTTTTTTCTAAGTGTCTGATCGAGAGAAGGAAAAAGAGGTGATTTTTAGCCACTCTCGATTTTGTACTTAGAAAAAATCCAATTTTTTTTTTTTTTTTTTTCCGTTTTTTTTCTAAGTGTCTGATCGAGAGAAGGAAAAAGAGGTGATTTTTAGCCTCTCTCGATTTTGTACTTAGAAAGAATCCAAATTTTTTTTTTTTTTTTTTCCGTTTTTTTTCTAAGTGTCTGATCGAGAGAAGGAAAAAGAGGTGATTTTTAGCCTCTCTCGATTTTGTACTTAGAAAAAATCCAAATTTTTTTTTTTTTTTTTTCCGTTTTTTTTCTAAGTGTCTGATCGAGAGAAGGAAAAAGAGGTGATTTTTAGCCACTCTCGATTTTGTACTTAGAAAAAATCCACATTTTTTTTTTTTTTTTTCCGTTTTTTTTCTAAGTGTCTGATCGAGAGAAGGAAAAAGAGGTGATTTTTAGCCTCTCTCGATTTTGTACTAAGAAAAAATCCAATTTTTTTTTTTTTTTTTTCATTTTTTTTTCTAAGTGTCTGATCGAGAGAAGGAAAAAGAGGTGATTTTTAGCCACTCTCGATTTTGTACTTAGAAAAAATCCAAATTTTTTTATTTTTTTTTTCCGTTTTTTTTCTAAGTGTCTGATCGAGAGAAGGAAAAAAAGGTGATTTTTAGCCTCTCTCGATTTTGTACTTAGAAAAAATCCAATTTTTTTTTTTTTTTTTCATTTTTTTTTCTAAGTGTCTGATCGAGAGAAGGAAAAAGAGGTGATTTTTAGCCACTCTTGATTTTGTACTTAAAAAAAATCCAAATTTTTTTTTTTTTTTTTCCGTTTTTTTTCTAAGTGTCTGATCGAGAGAAGGAAAAAGAGGTGATTTTTAGCCACTCTCGATTTTGTACTTAGAAAAAATCCAATTTTTTTTTTTTTTTTTTTCCGTTTTTTTTCTAAGTGTCTGATCGAGAGAAGGAAAAAGAGGTGATTTTTAGCCTCTCTCGATTTTGTACTTAGAAAGAATCCAAATTTTTTTTTTTTTTTTTTCCGTTTTTTTTCTAAGTGTCTGATCGAGAGAAGGAAAAAGAGGTGAT
Organism: Entelurus aequoreus; assembly: GCF_033978785.1. Lineage (NCBI taxonomy): Eukaryota > Metazoa > Chordata > Actinopteri > Syngnathiformes > Syngnathidae > Entelurus > Entelurus aequoreus. The sequence goes on along the minus strand of NW_026908147.1, from coordinate 18,549 downwards.
TTTTAGCCTCTCTCGATTTTGTACTTAGAAAAAATCCAAATTTTTTTTTTTTTTTTTTCCGTTTTTTTTCTAAGTGTCTGATCGAGAGAAGGAAAAAGAGGTGATTTTTAGCCACTCTCGATTTTGTACTTAGAAAAAATCCAAATTTTTTTTTTTTTTTTTCCGTTTTTTTTCTAAGTGTCTGATCGAGAGAAGGAAAAAGAGGTGATTTTTAGCCTCTCTCGATTTTGTTCTTAGAAAAAATCCAAATTTTTTTTTATTTATTTTTTTTTTCTAAGTGTCCGATCGAGAGAAGGAAAAAGAGGTGATTTTTAGCCTCTCTCGATTTTGTACTTAGAAAAAATCCAATTTTTTTTTTTTTTTTTCATTTTTTTTTCTAAGTGTCTGATCGAGAGAAGGAAAAAGAGGTGATTTTTAGCCACTCTCGATTTTGTACTTAGAAAAAATCCAAATTTTTTTTTTTTTTTTTTCAGTTTTTTTTCTAAGTGTCTGATCGAGAGAAGGAAAAAGAGGTGATTTTTAGCCTCTCTCGATTTTGTTCTTAGAAAAAATCCAAATTTTTTTTTATTTATTTTTTTTTTCTAAGTGTCCGATCGAGAGAAGGAAAAAGAGGTGATTTTTAGCCTCTCTCGATTTTGTACTTAGAAAAAATCCAAATTTTTTTATTTTTTTTTTCCGTTTTTTTTCTAAGTGTCTGATCGAGAGAAGGAAAAAGAGGTGATTTTTAGCCTCTCTCGATTTTGTACTTAGAAAAAATCCAATTTTTTTTTTTTTTTTTTTTTTTTTTTCTAAGTGTCCGATCGAGAGAAGGAAAAAGAGGTGATTTTTAGCCTCTCTCGATTTTGTACTTAGAAAAAATCCAATTTTTTTTTTTTTTTTTTTCCGTTTTTTTTCTAAGTGTCTGATCGAGAGAAGGAAAAAGAGGTGATTTTTAGCCACTCTCGATTTTGTACTTAGAAAAAATCCAATTTTTTTTTTTTTTTTTTTTCCGTTTTTTTTCTAAGTGTCTGATCGAGAGAAGGAAAAAGAGGTGATTTTTAGCCACTCTCGATTTTGTACTTAGAAAAAATCCAAATTTTTTTTTTTTTTTTTCCGTTTTTTTTCTAAGTGTCTTATCGAGAGAAGGAAAAAGAGGTGATTTTTAGCCACTCTCGATTTTGTACTTCGAAAAAATCCAAATTTTTTTTTTTTTTTTTTTCCGTTTTTTTTCTAAGTGTCTGATCGAGAGAAGGAAAAAGAGGTGATTTTTAGCCTCTCTCGATTTTGTACTTAGAAAAAATCCAATTTTTTTTTTTTTTTTTCTTTTTTTTTTCTAAGTGTCTGATCGAGAGAAGGAAAAAGAGGTGATTTTTAGCCACTCTCGATTTTGTACTTAGAAAAAATCCAAATTTTTTTTTTTTTTTTTTCCGTTTTTTTTCTAAGTGTCTGATCGAGAGAAGGAAAAAGAGGTGATTTTTAGCCACTCTCGATTTTGTACTTAGAAAAAATCCAATTTTTTTTTTTTTTTTTTTCCGTTTTTTTTCTAAGTGTCTGATCGAGAGAAGGAAAAAGAGGTGATTTTTAGCCTCTCTCGATTTTGTACTTAGAAAAAATCCAATTTTTTTTTTTTTTTCTTTTTTTTTTCTAAGTGTCTGATCGAGAAAAGGAAAAAGAGGTGATTTTTAGCCTCTCTCGATTTTGTACTTAGAAAAAATCCAAATTTTTTTTTTTTTTTTTCCGTTTTTTTTCTAAGTGTCTGATCGAGAAAAGGAAAAAGAGGTGATTTTTAGCCTCTCTCGATTTTGTACTTAGAAAAAATCCAAATTTTTTTTTTTTTTTTTTCCGTTTTTTTTCTTAGTGTCTGATCGAGAGAAGGAAAAAGAGGTGATTTTTAGCCACTCTCGATTTTGTACTTAGAAAAAATCCAATTTTTTTTTTTTTTTTTTCCGTTTTTTTTCTAAGTGTCTGATCGAGAGAAGGAAAAAGAGGTGATTTTTAGCCTCCCTCGATTTTGTACTTAGAAAAAATCCAATTTTTTTTTTTTTTTTTCATTTTTTTTTCTAAGTGTCTGATCGAGAGAAGGAAAAAGAGGTGATTTTTAGCCACTCTCGATTTTGTACTTAGAAAAAATCCAAATTTTTTTTTTTTTTTTTTCCGTTTTTTTTCTAAGTGTCTGATCGAGAGAAGGAAAAAGAGGTGATTTTTAGCCTCTCTCGATTTTGTACTTAGAAAAAATCCAAATTTTTTTTTATTTATTTTTTTTTTCTAAGTGTCCGATCGAGAGAAGGAAAAAGAGGTGATTTTTAGCCTCTCTCGATTTTGTACTTAGAAAAAATCCAAATTTTTTTATTTTTTTTTCCGTTTTTTTTCTAAGTGTCTGATCGAGAGAAGGAAAAAGAGGTGATTTTTAGCCTCTCTCGATTTTGTACTTAGAAAAAATCCAATTTTTTTTTTTTTTTTTTTTTTTTTTCTAAGTGTCCGATCGAGAGAAGGAAAAAGAGGTGATTTTTAGCCTCTTTCGATTTTGTACTTAGAAAAAATCCAATTTTTTTTTTTTTTTTTCCGTTTTTTTTCTAAGTGTCTGATCTAGAGAAGGAAAAAGAGGTGATTTTTAGCCACTCTCGATTTTGTACTTAGAAAAAATCCAAATTTTTTTTTTTTTTTTTTTCCGTTTTTTTTCTAAGTGTCTGATCGAGAGAAGGAAAAAGAGGTGATTTTTAGCCACTCTCGATTTTGTACTTAGAAAAAATCCAATTTTTTTTTTTTTTTTTTTCCGTTTTTTTTCTAAGTGTCTGATCGAGAGAAGGAAAAAGAGGTGATTTTTAGCCTCTCTCGATTTTGTACTTAGAAAAAATCCAATTTTTTTTTTTTTTTTTCATTTTTTTTTCTAAGTGTCTGATCGAGAGAAGGAAAAAGAGGTGATTTTTAGCCACTCTCGATTTTGTACTTAGAAAAAATCCAAATTTTTTTTTTTTTTTTTTCCGTTTTTTTTCTAAGTGTCTGATCGAGAGAAGGAAAAAGAGGTGATTTTTAGCCTCTCTCGATTTTGTTCTTAGAAAAAATCCAAATTTTTTTTTATTTATTTTTTTTTTCTAAGTGTCCGATCGAGAGAAGGAAAAAGAGGTGATTTTTAGCCTCTCTCGATTTTGTACTTAGAAAAAATCCAAATTTTTTTATTTTTTTTTTCCGTTTTTTTTCTAAGTGTCTGATCGAGAGAAGGAAAAAGAGGTGATTTTTAGCCTCTCTCGATTTTGTACTTAGAAAAAATCCAATTTTTTTTTTTTTTTTTTTTTTTTTTTCTAAGTGTCCGATCGAGAGAAGGAAAAAGAGGTGATTTTTAGCCTCTCTCGATTTTGTACTTAGAAAAAATCCAATTTTTTTTTTTTTTTTTCCGTTTTTTTTCTAAGTGTCTGATCGAGAGAAGGAAAAAGAGGTGATTTTTAGCCACTCTCGATTTTGTACTTAGAAAAAATCCAATTTTTTTTTTTTTTTTTTTCCGTTTTTTTTCTAAGTGTCTGATCGAGAGAAGGAAAAAGAGGTGATTTTTAGCCACTCTCGATTTTGTACTTAGAAAAAATCCAAATTTTTTTTTTTTTTTTTCCGTTTTTTTTCTAAGTGTCTGATCGAGAGAAGGAAAAAGAGGTGATTTTTAGCCACTCTCGATTTTGTACTTAGAAAAAATCCAATTTTTTTTTTTTTTTTTTCCGTTTTTTTTCTAAGTGTCTTATCGAGAGAAGGAAAAAGAGGTGATTTTTAGCCACTCTCGATTTTGTACTTCGAAAAAATCCAAATTTTTTTATTTTTTTTTTCCGTTTTTTTTCTAAGTGTCTGATCGAGAGAAGGAAAAAAAGGTGATTTTTAGCCTCTCTCGATTTTGTACTTAGAAAAAATCCAATTTTTTTTTTTTTTTTTTCATTTTTTTTTCTAAGTGTCTGATCGAGAGAAGGAAAAAGAGGTGATTTTTAGCCACTCTCGATTTTGTACTTAAAAAAAATCCAAATTTTTTTTTTTTTTTTTCCGTTTTTTTTCTAAGTGTCTGATCGAGAGAAGGAAAAAGAGGTGATTTTTAGCCACTCTCGATTTTGTACTTAGAAAAAATCCAATTTTTTTTTTTTTTTTTTTCCGTTTTTTTTCTAAGTGTCTGATCGAGAGAAGGAAAAAGAGGTGATTTTTAGCCTCTCTCGATTTTGTACTTAGAAAGAATCCAAATTTTTTTTTTTTTTTTTTCCGTTTTTTTTCTAAGTGTCTGATCGAGAGAAGGAAAAAGAGGTGATTTTTAGCCACTCTCGATTTTGTACTTAGAAAAAATCCAAATTTTTTTTTTTTTTTTTCCGTTTTTTTTCTAAGTGTCTGATCGAGAGAAGGAAAAAGAGGTGATTTTTAGCCACTCTCGATTTTGTACTTAGAAAAAATCCAATTTTTTTTTTTTTTTTTTTTCCGTTTTTTTTCTAAGTGTCTGATCGAGAGAAGGAAAAAGAGGTGATTTTTAGCCACTCTCGATTTTGTACTTAGAAAAAATCCAAATTTTTTTTTTTTTTTTTTCCGTTTTTTTTCTAAGTGTCTGATCGAGAGAAGGAAAAAGAGGTGATTTTTAGCCTCTCTCGATTTTGTACTTAGAAAAAATCCAAATTTTTTTTTTTTTTTTTTCCGTTTTTTTTCTAAGTGTCTTATCGAGAGAAGGAAAAAGAGGTGATTTTTAGCCACTCTCGATTTTGTACTTCGAAAAAATCCAAATTTTTTTATTTTTTTTTTCCGTTTTTTTTCTAAGTGTCTGATCGAGAGAAGGAAAAAAAGGTGATTTTTAGCCTCTCTCGATTTTGTACTTAGAAAAAATCCAATTTTTTTTTTTTTTTTTTCATTTTTTTTTCTAAGTGTCTGATCGAGAGAAGGAAAAAGAGGTGATTTTTAGCCACTCTCGATTTTGTACTTAAAAAAAATCCAAATTTTTTTTTTTTTTTTTCCGTTTTTTTTCTAAGTGTCTGATCGAGAGAAGGAAAAAGAGGTGATTTTTAGCCACTCTCGATTTTGTACTTAGAAAAAATCCAATTTTTTTTTTTTTTTTTTTCCGTTTTTTTTCTAAGTGTCTGATCGAGAGAAGGAAAAAGAGGTGATTTTTAGCCTCTCTCGATTTTGTACTTAGAAAGAATCCAAATTTTTTTTTTTTTTTTTTCCGTTTTTTTTCTAAGTGTCTGATCGAGAGAAGGAAAAAGAGGTGATTTTTAGCCTCTCTCGATTTTGTACTTAGAAAAAATCCAAATTTTTTTTTTTTTTTTTTCCGTTTTTTTTCTAAGTGTCTGATCGAGAGAAGGAAAAAGAGGTGATTTTTAGCCACTCTCGATTTTGTACTTAGAAAAAATCCAAATTTTTTTTTTTTTTTTTTCCGTTTTTTTTCTAAGTGTCTGATCGAGAGAAGGAAAAAGAGGTGATTTTTAGCCTCTCTCGATTTTGTACTTAGAAAAAATCCAATTTTTTTTTTTTTTTTTCATTTTTTTTTCTAAGTGTCTGATCGAGAAAAGGAAAAAGAGGTGATTTTTAGCCTCTCTCGATTTTGTACTTAGAAAAAATCCAATTTTTTTTTTTTTTTTTTCATTTTTTTTTCTAAGTGTCTGATCGAGAGAAGGAAAAAGAGGTGATTTTTAGCCACTCTCGATTTTGTACTTAGAAAAAATCCAAATTTTTTTTTTTTTTTTTTCCGTTTTTCTTCTAAGTGTCTGATCGAGAGAAGGAAAAAGAGGTGATTTTTAGCCTCTCTCGATTTTGTACTTAGAAAAAATCCAATTTTTTTTTTTTTTTTTTCATTTTTTTTCTAAGTGTCTGATCGAGAGAAGGAAAAAGAGGTGATTTTTAGCCACTCTCGATTTTGTACTTAGAAAAAATCCAATTTTTTTTTTTTTTTTTTTCCGTTTTTTTTCTAAGTGTCTGATCGAGAGAAGGAAAAAGAGGTGATTTTTAGCCACTCTCGATTTTGTACTTAGAAAAAATCCAAATTTTTTTTTTTTTTTTTTCCGTTTTTTTTCTAAGTGTCTGATCGAGAGAAGGAAAAAGAGGTGATTTTTAGCCTCTCTCGATTTTGTACTTAGAAAAAATCCAATTTTTTTTTTTTTTTTTTCCGTTTTTTTTCTAAGTGTCTGATCGAGAAAAGGAAAAAGAGGTGATTTTTAGCCTCTCTCGATTTTGTACTTAGAAAAAATCCAAATTTTTTTTTTTTTTTTTTCCGTTTTTTTTCTAAGTGTCTGATCGAGAGAAGGAAAAAGAGGTGATTTTTAGCCACTCTCGATTTTGTACTTAGAAAAAATCCAAATTTTTTTTTTTTTTTTTTCCGTTTTTTTTCTAAGTGTCTGATCGAGAGAAGAAAAAGAGGTGATTTTTAGCCACTCTCGATTTTGTACTTAGAAAAAATCCAAATTTTTTTTTTTTTTTTTTCCGTTTTTTTTCTAAGTGTCTGATCGAGAGAAGGAAAAAGAGGTGATTTTTAGCCTCTCTCGATTTTGTACTTAGAAAAAATCCAAATTTTTTTTTTTTTTTTTCCGTTTTTTTCTAAGTGTCTGATCGAGAGAAGGAAAAAGAGGTGATTTTTAGCCACTCTCGATTTTGTACTTAGAAAAAATCCAAATTTTTTTTTTTTTTTTTTCCGTTTTTTTTCTAAGTGTCTGATCGAGAGAAGGAAAAAGAGGTGATTTTTAGCCTCTCTCGATTTTGTACTTAGAAAAAATCCAATTTTTTTTATTTTTTTTTCATTTTTTTTTCTAAGTGTCTGATCGAGAGAAGGAAAAAGAGGTGATTTTTAGCCACTCTCGATTTTGTACTTAGAAAAAATCCAAATTTTTTTTTTTTTTTTTTCCGTTTTTTTTCTAAGTGTCTTATCGAGAGAAGGAAAAAGAGGTGATTTTTAGCCACTCTCGATTTTGTACTTCGAAAAAATCCCAATTTTTTTTTTTTTTTTTTTTCCGTTTTTTTTCTAAGTGTCTGATCGAGAGAAGGAAAAAGAGGTGATTTTTAGCCGATTTTGTACTTAGAAAAAATCCAATTTTTTTTTTTTTTTTTTCTTTTTTTTTTCTAAGTGTCTGATCGAGAGAAGGAAAAAGAGGTGATTTTTAGCCACTCTCGAATTTGTACTTAGAAAAAATCCAAATTTTTTTTTTTTTTTTTCCGTTTTTTTTTCTAAGTGTCTGATCGAGAGAAGGAAAAAGAGGTGATTTTTAGCCTCTCTCGATTTTGTACTTAGAAAAAATCCAAATTTTTTTTTTTTTTTTTTTCCGTTTTTTTTCTAAGTGTCTGATCGAGAGAAGGAAAAAGAGGTGATTTTTAGCCTCTCTCGATTTTGTACTTAGAAAAAATCCAATTTTTTTTTTTTTTTTTTCATTTTTTTTTCTTAGTGTCTGATCGAGAGAAGGAAAAAGAGGTGATTTTTAGCCACTCTCGATTTTGTACTTAGAAAAAATCCAAATTTTTTTTTTTTTTTTTTCCGTTTTTTTTCTAAGTGTCTTATCGAGAGAAGGAAAAAGAGGTGATTTTTAGCCACTCTCGATTTTGTACTTCGAAAAAATCCAAATTTTTTTTTTTTTTTTTTTCCGTTTTTTTTTCTAAGTGTCTGATCGAGAGAAGGAAAAAGAGGTGATTTTTAGCCTCTCTCGATTTTGTACTTAGAAAAAATCCAATTTTTTTTTTTTTTTTTCTTTTTTTTTTCTAAGTGTCTGATCGAGAGAAGGAAAAAGAGGTGATTTTTAGCCACTCTCGATTTTGTACTTAGAAAAAATCCAAATTTTTTTTTTTTTTTTTTCCGTTTTTTTTCTAAGTGTCTGATCGAGAGAAGGAAAAAGAGGTGATTTTTAGCCACTCTCGATTTTGTACTTAGAAAAAATCCAATTTTTTTTTTTTTTTTTTTTCCGTTTTTTTTCTAAGTGTCTGATCGAGAGAAGGAAAAAGAGGTGATTTTTAGCCTCTCTCGATTTTGTACTTAGAAAAAATCCAATTTTTTTTTTTTTTCTTTTTTTTTTTCTAAGTGTCTGATCGAGAAAAGGAAAAAGAGGTGATTTTTAGCCTCTCTCGATTTTGTACTTCGAAAAAATCCAAATTTTTTTTTTTTTTTTTTTCCGTTTTTTTTCTAAGTGTCTGATCGAGAGAAGGAAAAAGAGGTGATTTTTAGCCACTCTGGATTTTGTACTTAGAAAAAATCCAAATTTTTTTTTTTTTTTTTCCGTTTTTTTTCTAAGTGTCTGATCGAGAGAAGGAAAAAGAGGTGATTTTTAGCCACTCTCGATTTTGTACTTAGAAAAAATCCAAATTTTTTTTTTTTTTTTTTCCGTTTTTTTTCTAAGTGTCTGATCGAGAGAAGGAAAAAGAGGTGATTTTTAGCCTCTCTCGATTTTGTACTTAGAAAAAATCCAATTTTTTTTTTTTTTTTTCATTTTTTTTTCTAAGTGTCTGATCGAGAGAAGGAAAAAGAGGTGATTTTTAGCCACTCTCGAATTTGTACTTAGAAAAAATCCAATTTTTTTTTTTTTTTTTTTCCGTTTTTTTTCTAAGTGTCTGATCGAGAGAAGGAAAAAGAGGTGATTTTTAGCCACTCTCGATTTTGTACTTAGAAAAAATCCAAATTTTTTTTTTTTTTTTTCCGTTTTTTTTCTAAGTGTCTGATCGAGAGAAGGAAAAAGAGGTGATTTTTAGCCTCTCTCGATTTTGTACTTCGAAAAAATCCAAATTTTTTTTTTTTTTTTTTTCCGTTTTTTTTCTAAGTGTCTGATCGAGAGAAGGAAAAAGAGGTGATTTTTAGCCTCTCTCGATTTTGTACTTAGAAAAAATCCAAATATATATATTTTTTTTTTCCGTTTTTTTTCTAAGTGTCTGATCGAGAGAAGGAAAAAGAGGTGATTTTTAGCCACTCTCGATTTTGTACTTAGAAAAAATCCAAATTTTTTTTTTTTTTTTTTCCGTTTTTTTTCTAAGTGTCTGATCGAGAGAAGGAAAAAGAGGTGATTTTTAGCCTCTCTCGATTTTGTACTTAGAAAAAATCCAAATTTTTTTTTTTTTTTTCCGTTTTTTTTCTAAGTGTCTTATCGAGAGAAGGAAAAAGAGGTGATTTTTAGCCACTCTCGATTTTGTACTTCGAAAAAATCCAAATTTTTTTTTTTTTTTTTTTCCGTTTTTTTTCTAAGTGTCTGATCGAGAGAAGGAAAAAGAGGTGATTTTTAGCCACTCTCGATTTTGTACTTAGAAAAAATCCAATTTTTTTTTTTTTTTTTTCCGTTTTTTTTCTAAGTGTCTGATCGAGAGAAGGAAAAAGAGGTGATTTTTAGCCACTCTCGATTTTGTACTTCGAAAAAATCCAAATTTTTTTTTTTTTTTTTTTCCGTTTTTTTTCTAAGTGTCTGATCGAGAGAAGGAAAAAGAGGTGATTTTTAGCCACTCTCGATTTTGTACTTAGAAAAAATCCAAATTTTTTTTTTTTTTTTTCCGTTTTTTTTCTAAGTGTCTGATCGAGAGAAGGAAAAAGAGGTGATTTTTAGCCTCTCTCGATTTTGTACTTAGAAAAAATCCAATTTTTTTTTTTTTTTTTTCATTTTTTTTTCTAAGTGTCTGATCGAGAAAAGGAAAAAGAGGTGATTTTTAGCCTCTCTCGATTTTGTACTTAGAAAAAATCCAATTTTTTTTTTTTTTTTTTCATTTTTTTTTCTAAGTGTCTGATCGAGAGAAGGAAAAAGAGGTGATTTTTAGCCACTCTCGATTTTGTACTTAGAAAAAATCCAAATTTTTTTTTTTTTTTTTTCCGTTTTTCTTCTAAGTGTCTGATCGAGAGAAGGAAAAAGAGGTGATTTTTAGCCTCTCTCGATTTTGTACTTAGAAAAAATCCAATTTTTTTTTTTTTTTTTTCATTTTTTTTTCTAAGTGTCTGATCGAGAGAAGGAAAAAGAGGTGATTTTTAGCCACTCTCGATTTTGTACTTAGAAAAAATCCAATTTTTTTTTTTTTTTTTTCCGTTTTTTTTTCTAAGTGTCTGATCGAGAGAAGGAAAAAGAGGTGATTTTTAGCCACTCTCGATTTTGTACTTAGAAAAAATCCAAATTTTTTTTTTTTTTTTTCCGTTTTTTTTCTAAGTGTCTGATCGAGAGAAGGAAAAAGAGGTGATTTTTAGCCTCTCTCGATTTTGTACTTAGAAAAAATCCAATTTTTTTTTTTTTTTTTTCCGTTTTTTTTCTAAGTGTCTGATCGAGAGAAAGGAAAAAGAGGTGATTTTTAGCCTCTCTCGATTTTGTACTTAGAAAAAATCCAAATTTTTTTTTTTTTTTTTTCCGTTTTTTTTCTAAGTGTCTGATCGAGAGAAGGAAAAAGAGGTGATTTTTAGCCTCTCTCGATTTTGTACTTAGAAAAAATCCAAATATATATATTTTTTTTTTCCGTTTTTTTTCTAAGTGTCTGATCGAGAGAAGGAAAAAGAGGTGATTTTTAGCCACTCTCGATTTTGTACTTAGAAAAAATCCAAATTTTTTTTTTTTTTTTTTCCGTTTTTTTTCTAAGTGTCTGATCGAGAGAAGGAAAAAGAGGTGATTTTTAGCCTCTCTCGATTTTGTACTTAGAAAAAATCCAAATTTTTTTTTTTTTTTTCCCGTTTTTTTTCTAAGTGTCTTATCGAGAGAAGGAAAAAGAGGTGATTTTTAGCCACTCTCGATTTTGTACTTAGAAAAAATCCAAATTTTTTTTTTTTTTTTTTCCGTTTTTTTTCTAAGTGTCTGATCGAGAGAAGGAAAAAGAGGTGATTTTTAGCCACTCTCGATTTTGTACTTAGAAAAAATCCAATTTTTTTTTTTTTTTTTTCCGTTTTTTTTCTAAGTGTCTGATCGAGAGAAGGAAAAAGAGGTGATTTTTAGCCACTCTCGATTTTGTACTTCGAAAAAATCCAAATTTTTTTTTTTTTTTTTTTCCGTTTTTTTTCTAAGTGTCTGATCGAGAGAAGGAAAAAGAGGTGATTTTTAGCCACTCTCGATTTTGTACTTAGAAAAAATCCAAATTTTTTTTTTTTTTTTTCCGTTTTTTTTCTAAGTGTCTGATCGAGAGAAGGAAAAAGAGGTGATTTTTAGCCTCTCTCGATTTTGTACTTAGAAAAAATCCAATTTTTTTTTTTTTTTTTTCATTTTTTTTTCTAAGTGTCTGATCGAGAAAAGGAAAAAGAGGTGATTTTTAGCCTCTCTCGATTTTGTACTTAGAAAAAATCCAATTTTTTTTTTTTTTTTTTCATTTTTTTTTCTAAGTGTCTGATCGAGAGAAGGAAAAAGAGGTGATTTTTAGCCACTCTCGATTTTGTACTTAGAAAAAATCCAAATTTTTTTTTTTTTTTTTTCCGTTTTTCTTCTAAGTGTCTGATCGAGAGAAGGAAAAAGAGGTGATTTTTAGCCTCTCTCGATTTTGTACTTAGAAAAAATCCAATTTTTTTTTTTTTTTTTTCATTTTTTTTTCTAAGTGTCTGATCGAGAGAAGGAAAAAGAGGTGATTTTTAGCCACTCTCGATTTTGTACTTAGAAAAAATCCAATTTTTTTTTTTTTTTTTTTCCGTTTTTTTTCTAAGTGTCTGATCGAGAGAAGGAAAAAGAGGTGATTTTTAGCCACTCTCGATTTTGTACTTAGAAAAAATCCAAATTTTTTTTTTTTTTTTTCATTTTTTTTTCTAAGTGTCTGATCGAGAAAAGGAAAAAGAGGTGATTTTTAGCCTCTCTCGATTTTGTACTTAGAAAAAATCCAATTTTTTTTTTTTTTTTTTCATTTTTTTTTCTAAGTGTCTGATCGAGAGAAGGAAAAAGAGGTGATTTTTAGCCACTCTCGATTTTGTACTTAGAAAAAATCCAAATTTTTTTTTTTTTTTTTTCCGTTTTTCTTCTAAGTGTCTGATCGAGAGAAGGAAAAAGAGGTGATTTTTAGCCTCTCTCGATTTTGTACTTAGAAAAAATCCAATTTTTTTTTTTTTTTTTCATTTTTTTTTCTAAGTGTCTGATCGAGAGAAGGAAAAAGAGGTGATTTTTAGCCACTCTCGATTTTGTACTTAGAAAAAATCCAATTTTTTTTTTTTTTTTTTCCGTTTTTTTTCTAAGTGTCTGATCGAGAGAAGGAAAAAGAGGTGATTTTTAGCCACTCTCGATTTTGTACTTAGAAAAAATCCAAATTTTTTTTTTTTTTTTTCCGTTTTTTTTCTAAGTGTCTGATCGAGAGAAGGAAAAAGAGGTGATTTTTAGCCTCTCTCGATTTTGTACTTAGAAAAAATCCAATTTTTTTTTTTTTTTTTTCCCGTTTTTTTTCTAAGTGTCTGATCGAGAAAAGGAAAAAGAGGTGATTTTTAGCCTCTCTCGATTTTGTACTTAGAAAAAATCCAAATTTTTTTTTTTTTTTTTTTCCGTTTTTTTTCTAAGTGTCTGATCGAGAGAAGGAAAAAGAGGTGATTTTTAGCCACTCTCGATTTTGTACTTAGAAAAAATCCAAATTTTTTTTTTTTTTTTTTCCGTTTTTTTTTCTAAGTGTCTGATCGAGAGAAGGAAAAAGAGGTGATTTTTAGCCACTCTCGATTTTGTACTTAGAAAAAATCCAAATTTTTTTTTTTTTTTTTCCGTTTTTTTTCTAAGTGTCTGATCGAGAGAAGGAAAAAGAGGTGATTTTTAGCCTCTCTCGATTTTGTACTTAGAAAAAATCCAAATTTTTTTTTTTTTTTTTTTCCGTTTTTTTTCTAAGTGTCTGATCGAGAGAAGGAAAAAGAGGTGATTTTTAGCCACTCTCGATTTTGTACTTAGAAAAAATCCAAATTTTTTTTTTTTTTTTTTTTCCGTTTTTTTTCTAAGTGTCTGATCGAGAGAAGGAAAAAGAGGTGATTTTTAGCCTCTCTCGATTTTGTACTTAGAAAAAATCCAATTTTTTTTATTATTTTTTCATTTTTTTTTCTAAGTGTCTGATCGAGAGAAGGAAAAAGAGGTGATTTTTAGCCACTCTCGATTTTGTACTTAGAAAAAATCCAAATTTTTTTTTTTTTTTTTTCCGTTTTTTTTCTAAGTGTCTTATCGAGAGAAGGAAAAAGAGGTGATTTTTAGCCACTCTCGATTTTGTACTTCGAAAAAATCCAAATTTTTTTTTTTTTTTTTTCCGTTTTTTTTCTAAGTGTCTGATCGAGAAAAGGAAAAAGAGGTGATTTTTAGCCTCTCTCGATTTTGTACTAAGAAAAAATCCAATTTTTTTTTTTTTTTTTTCCGTTTTTTTTCTAAGTGTCTGATCGAGAGAAGGAAAAAGAGGTGATTTTTAGCCACTCTCGATTTTGTACTTAGAAAAAATCCAAATTTTTTATTTTTTTTTTCCGTTTTTTTTTCTAAGTGTCTGATCGAGAGAAGGAAAAAGAGGTGATTTTTAGCCTCTCTCGATTTTGTACTTAGAAAAAATCCAAATTTTTTTTTTTTTTTTTTCCGTTTTTTTTCTAAGTGTCTGATCGAGAGAAGGAAAAAGAGGTGATTTTTAGCCACTCTCGATTTTGTACTTAGAAAAAATCCAAATTTTTTTTTTTTTTTTTCCGTTTTTTTTCTAAGTGTCTGATCGAGAGAAGGAAAAAGAGGTGATTTTTAGCCTCTCTCGATTTTGTACTTAGAAAAAATCCAATTTTTTTTTTTTTTTTTTCATTTTTTTTTCTAAGTGTCTGATCGAGAGAAGGAAAAAGAGGTGATTTTTAGCCACCCTCGATTTTGTACTTAGAAAAAATCCAAATTTTTTTTTTTTTTTTTTTCCGTTTTTTTTCTAAGTGTCTGATCGAGAAAAGGAAAAAGAGGTGATTTTTAGCCTCTCTCGATTTTGTACTTAGAAAAAATCCAATTTTTTTTTTTTTTTTTTCGTTTTTTTTCTAAGTGTCTGATCGAGAGAAGGAAAAAGAGGTGATTTTTAGCCACTCTGGATTTTGTACTTAGAAAAAATCCAAATTTTTTTTTTTTTTTTCCGTTTTTTTTCTAAGTGTCTGATCGAGAGAAGGAAAAAGAGGTGATTTTTAGCCACTCTGGATTTTGTACTTAGAAAAAATCCAAATTTTTTTTTTTTTTTCCGTTTTTTTTCTAAGTGTCTGATCGAGAGAAGGAAAAAGAGGTGATTTTTAGCCACTCTCGATTTTGTACTTAGAAAAAATCCAAATTTTTTTTTTTTTTTTTTTCCGTTTTTTTTCTAAGTGTCTGATCGAGAGAAGGAAAAAGAGGTGATTTTTAGCCTCTCTCGATTTTCTACTTAGAAAAAATCCAATTTTTTTTTTTTTTTTTTCATTTTTTTTTCTAAGTGTCTGATCGAGAGAAGGAAAAAGAGGTGATTTTTAGCCACTCTCGAATTTGTACTTAGAAAAAATCCAATTTTTTTTTTTTTTTTTTCCGTTTTTTTTTCTAAGTGTCTGATCGAGAGAAGGAAAAAGAGGTGATTTTTAGCCACTCTCGATTTTGTACTTAGAAAAAATCCAAATTTTTTTTTTTTTTTTCCGTTTTTTTTCTAAGTGTCTGATCGAGAGAAGGAAAAAGAGGTGATTTTTAGCCTCTCTCGATTTTGTACTTCGAAAAAATCCAAATTTTTTTTTTTTTTTTTTTCCGTTTTTTTTCTAAGTGTCTGATCGAGAGAAGGAAAAAGAGGTGATTTTTAGCCTCTCTCGATTTTGTACTTAGAAAAAATCCAAATATATATATTTTTTTTTTCCGTTTTTTTTCTAAGTGTCTGATCGAGAGAAGGAAAAAGAGGTGATTTTTAGCCACTCTCGATTTTGTACTTAGAAAAAATCCAAATTTTTTTTTTTTTTTTTTCCGTTTTTTTTCTAAGTGTCTGATCGAGAGAAGGAAAAAGAGGTGATTTTTAGCCTCTCTCGATTTTGTACTTAGAAAAAATCCAAATTTTTTTTTTTTTTTTTCCCGTTTTTTTTCTAAGTGTCTTATCGAGAGAAGGAAAAAGAGGTGATTTTTAGCCACTCTCGATTTTGTACTTCGAAAAAATCCAAATTTTTTTTTTTTTTTTTTTCCGTTTTTTTTCTAAGTGTCTGATCGAGAGAAGGAAAAAGAGGTGATTTTTAGCCACTCTCGATTTTGTACTTAGAAAAAATCCAATTTTTTTTTTTTTTTTTTCCGTTTTTTTTCTAAGTGTCTGATCGAGAGAAGGAAAAAGAGGTGATTTTTAGCCTCTCTCGATTTTGTACTTAGAAAAAATCCAAATTTTTTTTTTTTTTTTTTCCGTTTTTTTTCTAAGTGTCTTATCGAGAGAAGGAAAAAGAGGTGATTTTTAGCCACTCTCGATTTTGTACTTCGAAAAAATCCAAATTTTTTTTTTTTTTTTTTTCCGTTTTTTTTCTAAGTGTCTGATCGAGAGAAGGAAAAAGAGGTGATTTTTAGCCTCTCTCGATTTTGTACTTAGAAAAAATCCAATTTTTTTTTTTTTTTTTTCTTTTTTTTTCTAAGTGTCTGATCGAGAGAAGGAAAAAGAGGTGATTTTTAGCCACTCTCGATTTTGTACTTCGAAAAAATCCAAATTTTTTTTTTTTTTTTTTTCCGTTTTTTTTTCTAAGTGTCTGATCGAGAGAAGGAAAAAGAGGTGATTTTTAGCCACTCTCGATTTTGTACTTAGAAAAAATCCAAATTTTTTTTTTTTTTTTTCCGTTTTTTTTCTAAGTGTCTGATCGAGAGAAGGAAAAAGAGGTGATTTTTAGCCTCTCTCGATTTTGTACTTAGAAAAAATCCAATTTTTTTTTTTTTTTTTTCATTTTTTTTTCTAAGTGTCTGATCGAGAAAAGGAAAAAGAGGTGATTTTTAGCCTCTCTCGATTTTGTACTTAGAAAAAATCCAATTTTTTTTTTTTTTTTTTTCATTTTTTTTTCTAAGTGTCTGATCGAGAGAAGGAAAAAGAGGTGATTTTTAGCCACTCTCGATTTTGTACTTAGAAAAAATCCAAATTTTTTTTTTTTTTTTTTCCGTTTTTCTTCTAAGTGTCTGATCGAGAGAAGGAAAAAGAGGTGATTTTTAGCCTCTCTCGATTTTGTACTTAGAAAAAATCCAATTTTTTTTTTTTTTTTTTCATTTTTTTTTCTAAGTGTCTGATCGAGAGAAGGAAAAAGAGGTGATTTTTAGCCACTCTCGATTTTGTACTTAGAAAAAATCCAATTTTTTTTTTTTTTTTTTCCGTTTTTTTTCTAAGTGTCTGATCGAGAGAAGGAAAAAGAGGTGATTTTTAGCCACTCTCGATTTTGTACTTAGAAAAAATCCAAATTTTTTTTTTTTTTTTCCGTTTTTTTTCTAAGTGTCTGATCGAGAGAAGGAAAAAGAGGTGATTTTTAGCCTCTCTCGATTTTGTACTTAGAAAAAATCCAATTTTTTTTTTTTTTTTTTCCCGTTTTTTTTCTAAGTGTCTGATCGAGAAAAGGAAAAAGAGGTGATTTTTAGCCTCTCTCGATTTTGTACTTAGAAAAAATCCAAATTTTTTTTTTTTTTTTTCCGTTTTTTTCTAAGTGTCTGATCGAGAGAAGGAAAAAGAGGTGATTTTTAGCCACTCTCGATTTTGTACTTAGAAAAAATCCAAATTTTTTTTTTTTTTTTTTTCCGTTTTTTTTCTAAGTGTCTGATCGAGAGAAGAAAAAGAGGTGATTTTTAGCCACTCTCGATTTTGTACTTAGAAAAAATCCAAATTTTTTTTTTTTTTTTTCCGTTTTTTTTCTAAGTGTCTGATCGAGAGAAGGAAAAAGAGGTGATTTTTAGCCTCTCTCGATTTTGTACTTAGAAAAAATCCAAATTTTTTTTTTTTTTTTTTCCGTTTTTTTTCTAAGTGTCTGATCGAGAGAAGGAAAAAGAGGTGATTTTTAGCCACTCTCGATTTTGTACTTAGAAAAAATCCAAATTTTTTTTTTTTTTTTTTTCCGTTTTTTTTCTAAGTGTCTGATCGAGAGAAGGAAAAAGAGGTGATTTTTAGCCTCTCTCGATTTTGTACTTAGAAAAAATCCAATTTTTTTATTATTTTTTCATTTTTTTTCTAAGTGTCTGATCGAGAGAAGGAAAAAGAGGTGATTTTTAGCCACTCTCGATTTTGTACTTAGAAAAAATCCAAATTTTTTTTTTTTTTTTTTCCGTTTTTTTTCTAAGTGTCTTATCGAGAGAAGGAAAAAGAGGTGATTTTTAGCCACTCTCGATTTTGTACTTCGAAAAAATCAAATTTTTTTTTTTTTTTTTTCCGTTTTTTTTCTAAGTGTCTGATCGAGAAAAGGAAAAAGAGGTGATTTTTAGCCTCTCTCGATTTTGTACTAAGAAAAAATCCAAATTTTTTTTTTTTTTTTTTCCGTTTTTTTTTTCTAAGTGTCTGATCGAGAGAAGGAAAAAGAGGTGATTTTTAGCCACTCTCGATTTTGTACTTAGAAAAAATCCAAATTTTTTATTTTTTTTTTCCGTTTTTTTCTAAGTGTCTGATCGAGAGAAGGAAAAAGAGGTGATTTTTAGCCTCTCTCGATTTTGTACTTAGAAAAAATCCAAATTTTTTTTTTTTTTTTTTTCCGTTTTTTTTCTAAGTGTCTGATCGAGAGAAGGAAAAAGAGGTGATTTTAGCCACTCTCGATTTTGTACTTAGAAAAAATCCAAATTTTTTTTTTTTTTTTTCCGTTTTTTTTCTAAGTGTCTGATCGAGAGAAGGAAAAAGAGGTGATTTTTAGCCTCTCTCGATTTTGTACTTAGAAAAAATCCAATTTTTTTTTTTTTTTTTCATTTTTTTTTCTAAGTGTCTGATCGAGAGAAGGAAAAAGAGGTGATTTTTAGCCACCCTCGATTTTGTACTTAGAAAAAATCCAAATTTTTTTTTTTTTTTTTTCCGTTTTTTTTCTAAGTGTCTGATCGAGAAAAGGAAAAAGAGGTGATTTTTAGCCTCTCTCGATTTTGTACTTAGAAAAAATCCAATTTTTTTTTTTTTTTTTTCCGTTTTTTTTCTAAGTGTCTGATCGAGAGAAGGAAAAAGAGGTGATTTTTAGCCACTCTGGATTTTGTACTTAGAAAAAATCCAAATTTTTTTTTTTTTTTTCCGTTTTTTTTCTAAGTGTCTGATCGAGAGAAGGAAAAAGAGGTGATTTTTAGCCACTCTGATTTTGTACTTAGAAAAAATCCAAATTTTTTTTTTTTTTTTCCGTTTTTTTTTCTAAGTGTCTGATCGAGAGAAGGAAAAAGAGGTGATTTTTAGCCACTCTCGATTTTGTACTTAGAAAAAATCAAATTTTTTTTTTTTTTTTTTCCGTTTTTTTTCTAAGTGTCTGATCGAGAGAAGGAAAAAGAGGTGATTTTTAGCCTCTCTCGATTTTGTACTTAGAAAAAATCCAATTTTTTTTTTTTTTTTTTCATTTTTTTTTCTAAGTGTCTGATCGAGAGAAGGAAAAAGAGGTGATTTTTAGCCACTCTCGAATTTGTACTTAGAAAAAATCCAATTTTTTTTTTTTTTTTTTTCCGTTTTTTTTCTAAGTGTCTGATCGAGAGAAGGAAAAAGAGGTGATTTTTAGCCACTCTCGATTTTGTACTTAGAAAAAATCCAAATTTTTTTTTTTTTTTTCCGTTTTTTTTTCTAAGTGTCTGATCG
>NW_026908146.1:2500-55953 GCF_033978785.1 Entelurus aequoreus | reverse complement strand
AGAAAAAAATCCAAATTTTTTTTTTTTTTTTTCCGTTTTTTTTCTAAGTGTCTGATCGAGAGAAGGAAAAAGAGGTGATTTTTAGCCTCTCTCGATTTTGTACTTAGAAAAAATCCAATTTTTTTTTTTTTTTTTTTTTTTTTTTTCTAAGTGTCCGATCGAGAGAAGGAAAAAGAGGTGATTTTTAGCCTCTCTCGATTTTGTACTTAAAAAAAATCCAAATTTTTTTTTTTTTTTTTTTTTCTAAGTGTCCGATCGAGAGAAGGAAAAAGAGGTGATTTTTAGCCTCTCTCGATTTTGTACTTAGAAAAAATCCAAATTTTTTTTTTTTTTTTTTCCGTTTTTTTTCTAAGTGTCTGATCGAGAGAAGGAAAAAGAGGTGATTTTTAGCCTCTCTCGATTTTGTACTTAGAAAAAATCCAAATTTTTTTTTTTTTTTTTTTTTTTTTTTCTAAGTGTCCGATCGAGAGAAGGAAAAAGAGGTGATTTTTAGCCTCTCTCGATTTTGTACTTAGAAAAAAATCCAAATTTTTTTTTTTTTTTTTTCCGTTTTTTTCTAAGTGTCTGATCGAGAGAAGGAAAAAGAGGTGATTTTTAGCCTCTCTCGATTTTGTACTTAGAAAAAATCCAAATTTTTTTTTTTTTTTTTTTTTCTTCTAAGTGTCCGATCGAGAGAAGGAAAAAGAGGTGATTTTTAGCCTCTCTCGATTTTGTACTTAGAAAAAATCCAATTTTTTTTAATTTTTTTTTCCGTTTTTTTTCTAAGTGTCTGATCGAGAGAAGGAAAAAGAGGTGATTTTTAGCCTCTCTCGATTTTGTACTTAGAAAAAATCCAAATTTTTTTTTTTTTTTTTTTTTTTTTCTAAGTGTCCGATCGAGAGAAGGAAAAAGAGGTGATTTTTAGCCTCTCTCGATTTTGTACTTAGAAAAAAATCCAATTTTTTTTTTTTTTTTTTCCGTTTTTTTTCTAAGTGTCTGATCGAGAGAAGGAAAAAGAGGTGATTTTTAGCCTCTCTCGATTTTGTACTTAGAAAAAATCCAAATTTTTTTTTTTTTTTTTTCCGTTTTTTTTTCTAAGTGTCTGATCGAGAGAAGGAAAAATAGGTGATTTTTAGCCTCTCTCGATTTTGTACTTAGAAAAAATCCAAATTTTTTTTTTTTTTTTCTGTTTTTTTTCTAATTGTCTGATCGAGAGAAGGAAAAAGAGGTGATTTTTAGCCTCTCTCGATTTTGTACTTAGAAAAAATCCAAATTTTTTTTTTTTTTTTTTTTCCGTTTTTTTTCTAAGTGTCTGATCGAGAGAAGGAAAAAGAGGTGATTTTTAGCCTCTCTCGATTTTGTACTTAGAAAAAATCCAATTTTTTTTTTTTTTTTTTTCCGTTTTTTTTTCTAAGTGTCTGATCGAGAGAAGGAAAAAGAGGTGATTTTTAGCCTCTCTCGATTTTGTACTTAGAAAAAATCCAATTTTTTTTTTTTTTTTTTTTTTTTTTCTAAGTGTCCGATCGAGAGAAGGAAAAAGAGGTGATTTTTAGCCTCTCTCGATTTTGTACTTAGAAAAAATCCAAATTTTTTTTTTTTTTTTTCCGTTTTTTTTCTAAGTGTCTGATCGAGAGAAGGAAAAAGAGGTGATTTTTAGCCTCTCTCGATTTTGTACTTAGAAAAAAATCCAAATTTTTTTTTTTTTTTTTTTTTTTCTAAGTGTCCGATCGAGAGAAGGAAAAAGAGGTGATTTTTAGCCTCTCTCGATTTTGTACTTAGAAAAAATCCAAATTTTTTTTTTTTTTTTTTTCCGTTTTTTTTCTAAGTGTCTGATCGAGAGAAGGAAAAAGAGGTGATTTTTAGCCTCTCTCGATTTTGTACTTAGAAAAAATCCAAATTTTTTATTTTTTTTTTTCCGTTATTTTTCTAAGTGTCTGATCGAGAGAAGGAAAAAGAGGTGATTTTTAGCCTCTCTCGATTTTGTACTTAGAAAAAATCCAAATTTTTTTTTTTTTTTTTCCGTTTTTTTTCTAAGTGTCTGATCGAGAGAAGGAAAAAGAGGTGATTTTTAGCCTCTCTCGATTTTGTACTTAGAAAAAATCCAATTTTTTTTTTTTTTTTTTTTTTTTTTCTAAGTGTCCCGATCGAGAGAAGGAAAAAGAGGTGATTTTTAGCCTCTCTCGATTTTGTACTTAGAAAAAATCCAAATTTTTTTTTTTTTTTTTTTCCGTTTTTTTTCTAAGTGTCTGATCGAGAGAAGGAAAAAGAGGTGATTTTTAGCCTCTCTCGATTTTGTACTTAGAAAAAATCCAAATTTTTATTTTTTTATTTTTATTTTTTTCTAAGTGTCCGATCGAGAGAAGGAAAAAGAGGTGATTTTTAGCCTCTCTCGATTTTGTACTTAGAAAAAATCCAATTTTTTTTTTTTTTTTTCCGTTTTTTTTCTAAGTGTCTGATCGAGAGAAGGAAAAAGAGGTGATTTTTAGCCTCTCTCGATTTTGTACTTAGAAAAAATCCAATTTTTTTTTTTTTTTTTTCCGTTTTTTTTTCTAAGTGTCTGATCGAGAGAAGGAAAAAGAGGTGATTTTTAGCCTCTCTCGATTTTGTACTTAGAAAAAATCCAAATTTTTTTTTTTTTTTTTTTTTTTTTCTAAGTGTCCGATCGAGAGAAGGTAAAAGAGCTGATTTTTAGCCTCTCTCGATTTTGTACTTAGAAAAAATCCAATTTTTTTTTTTTTTTTTCCGTTTTTTTTCTAAGTGTCTGATCGAGAGAAGGAAAAAGAGGTGATTTTTAGCCTCTCTCGATTTTGTACTTAGAAAAAATCCAAATTTTTTTTTTTTTTTTTTCCGTTTTTTTCTAAGTGTCTGATCGAGAGAAGGAAAAAGAGGTGATTTTTAGCCTCTCTCGATTTTGTACTTAGAAAAAATCCAATTTTTTTTTTTTTTTCATTTTTTTTTCTAAGTGTCTGATCGAGAGAAGGAAAAAGAGGTGATTTTTAGCCACTCTCGATTTTGTACTTAGAAAAAATCCAAATTTTTTATTTTTTTTTTTTCCGTTTTTTTTCTAAGTGTCTGATCGAGAGAAGGAAAAAGAGGTGATTTTTAGCCACTCTCGATTTTGTACTTAGAAAAAATCCAAATTTTTTTTTTTTTTTTCCGTTTTTTTTTCTAAGTGTCTGATCGAGAGAAGGAAAAAGAGGTGATTTTTAGCCTCTCTCGATTTTGTACTTAGAAAAAATCCAATTTTTTTTTTTTTTTTTCATTTTTTTTTTCTAAGTGTCTGATCGAGAGAAGGAAAAAGAGGTGATTTTTAGCCACTCTCGATTTTGTACTTAGAAAAAATCCAAATTTTTTTTTTTTTTTTTTTCCGTTTTTTTTCTAAGTGTCTGATCGAGAGAAGGAAAAAGAGGTGATTTTTAGCCACTCTCGATTTTGTACTTAGAAAAAATCCAAATTTTTTTTTTTTTTTTTTTCCGTTTTTTTTTCTAAGTGTCTGATCGAGAGAAGGAAAAAGAGGTGATTTTTAGCCACTCTCGATTTTGTACTTAGAAAAAATCCAAATTTTTTTTTTTTTTTTTTCCGTTTTTTTTCTAAGTGTCTGATCAAGAAAAGGAAAAAGAGGTGATTTTTAGCCTCTCTCGATTTTGTACTTAGAAAAAATCCAAATTTTTTTTTTTTTTTTTTCCGTTTTTTTTCTAAGTGTCTGATCGAGAGAAGGAAAAAGAGGTGATTTTTAGCCACTCTCGATTTTGTACTTAGAAAAAATCCAAATTTTTTTTTTTTTTTTTCCGTTTTTTTTTCTAAGTGTCTGATCGAGAGAAGGAAAAAGAGGTGATTTTTAGCCTCTCTCGATTTTGTACTTAGAAAAAATCCAATTTTTTTTTTTTTTTTTTCATTTTTTTTTCTAAGTGTCTGATCGAGAGAAGGAAAAAGAGGTGATTTTTAGCCACTCTCGATTTTGTACTTAGAAAAAATCCAAATTTTTTTTTTTTTTTTTTCCGTTTTTTTTCTAAGTGTCTGATCGAGAGAAGGAAAAAGAGGTGATTTTTAGCCTCTCTCGATTTTGTACTTAGAAAAAATCCAAATATATATTTTTTTTTTTTCCGTTTTTTTTCTAAGTGTCTGATCGAGAGAAGGAAAAAGAGGTGATTTTTAGCCTCTCTCGATTTTGTACTTAGAAAAAATCCAAATATATATTTTTTTTTTTTCCGTTTTTTTTCTAAGTGTCTGATCGAGAGAAGGAAAAAGAGGTGATTTTTAGCCTCTCTCGATTTTGTACTTAGAAAAAATCCAATTTTTATTTTTTTTTTTCATTTTTTTTTCTAAGTGTCTGATCGAGAGAAGGAAAAGAGGTGATTTTTAGCCACTCTCGATTTTGTACTTAGAAAAAATCCAAATTTTTTTTTTTTTTTTTTCCGTTTTTTTTCTAAGTGTCTGATCGAGAGAAGGAAAAAGAGGTGATTTTTAGCCTCTCTCGATTTTGTACTTAGAAAAAATCCAATTATTTTTTTTTTTTTTTCCGTTTTTTTTCTAAGTGTCTGATCGAGAGAAGGAAAAAGAGGTGATTTTTAGCCTCTCTCGATTTTGTACTTAGAAAAAATCCAAATTTTTTTTTTTTTTTTTTTTTTTTTTCTAAGTGTCCGATCGAGAGAAGGAAAAAGAGGTGATTTTTAGCCTCTCTCGATTTTGTACTTAGAAAAAATCCAAATTTTTTTTTTTTTTTTTTCGTTTTTTTTTCTAAGTGTCTGATCGAGAGAAGGAAAAAGAGGTGATTTTTAGCCTCTCTCGATTTTGTACTTAGAAAAAATCCAAATTTTTTTTTTTTTTTTTCCGTTTTTTTTTCTAAGTGTCTGATCGAGAGAAGGAAAAAGAGGTGATTTTTAGCCTCTCTCGATTTTGTACTTAGAAAAAATCCAAATTTTTTTTCTTTTTTTTTTTTTTTTTTTCTAAGTACTTAGAAAAAATCCAATTTTTTTTTTTTTTTTTCTGTTTTTTTTCTTAGTGTCTGATCGAGAGAAGGAAAAAGAGGTGATTTTTAGCCTCTCTCGATTTTGTACTTAGAAAAAAATCCAAATTTTTTTTTTTTTTTTTTTCCGTTTTTTTTCTAAGTGTCTGATCGAGAGAAGGAAAAAGAGGTGATTTTTAGCCTCTCTCGATTTTGTACTTAGAAAAAATCCAATTTTTTTTTTTTTTTTTTTTTTTTTTTCTAAGTGTCCGATCGAGAGAAGGAAAAAGAGGTGATTTTTAGCCTCTCTCGATTTTGTACTTAAAAAAAATCCAAATTTTTTTTTATTTTTTTTTTCTAAGTGTCCGATCGAGAGAAGGAAAAAGAGGTGATTTTTAGCCTCTCTCGATTTTGTACTTAGAAAAAATCCAAATTTTTTTTTTTTTTTTTTCCGTTTTTTTTCTAAGTGTCTGATCGAGAGAAGGAAAAAGAGGTGATTTTTAGCCTCTCTCGATTTTGTACTTAGAAAAAATCCAAATTTTTTTTTTTTTTTTTTTTTTTTTTTCTAAGTGTCCGATCGAGAGAAGGAAAAAGAGGTGATTTTTAGCCTCTCTCGATTTTGTACTTAGAAAAAAATCCAAATTTTTTTTTTTTTTTTTTCCGTTTTTTTTCTAAGTGTCTGATCGAGAGAAGGAAAAAGAGGTGATTTTTAGCCTCTCTCGATTTTGTACTTAGAAAAAATCCAAATTTTTTTTATTTTTTTTTTTTTCTTCTAAGTGTCCGATCGAGAGAAGGAAAAAGAGGTGATTTTTAGCCTCTCTCGATTTTGTACTTAGAAAAAATCCAAATTTTTTTTTTTTTTTTTTCGTTTTTTTTCTAAGTGTCTGATCGAGAGAAGGAAAAAGAGGTGATTTTTAGCCTCTCTCGATTTTGTACTTAGAAAAAATCCAAATTTTTTTTTTTTTTTTTTCCGTTTTTTTTTCTAAGTGTCTGATCGAGAGAAGGAAAAAGAGGTGATTTTTAGCCTCTCTCGATTTTGTACTTAGAAAAAATCCAAATTTTTTTCTTTTTTTTTTTTTTTTTTTTCTAAGTACTTAGAAAAAATCCAAATTTTTTTTTTTTTTTTCTGTTTTTTTTCTTAGTGTCTGATCGAGAGAAGGAAAAAGAGGTGATTTTTAGCCTCTCTCGATTTTGTACTTAGAAAAAATCCAAATTTTTTTTTTTTTTTTTCCGTTTTTTTTCTAAGTGTCTGATCGAGAGAAGGAAAAAGAGGTGATTTTTAGCCTCTCTCGATTTTGTACTTAGAAAAAATCCAATTTTTTTTTTTTTTTTTTTTTTTTTTCTAAGTGTCCGATCGAGAGAAGGAAAAAGAGGTGATTTTTAGCCTCTCTCGATTTTGTACTTAAAAAAAATCCAAATTTTTTTTTATTTTTTTTTTTCTAAGTGTCCGATCGAGAGAAGGAAAAAGAGGTGATTTTTAGCCTCTCTCGATTTTGTACTTAGAAAAAATCCAAATTTTTTTTTTTTTTTTTTCCGTTTTTTTTCTAAGTGTCTGATCGAGAGAAGGAAAAAGAGGTGATTTTTAGCCTCTCTCGATTTTGTACTTAGAAAAAATCCAAATTTTTTTTTTTTTTTTTTTTTTTTTTCTAAGTGTCCGATCGAGAGAAGGAAAAAGAGGTGATTTTTAGCCTCTCTCGATTTTGTACTTAGAAAAAAATCCAAATTTTTTTTTTTTTTTTTTCCGTTTTTTTTCTAAGTGTCTGATCGAGAGAAGGAAAAAGAGGTGATTTTTAGCCTCTCTCGATTTTGTACTTAGAAAAAATCCAAATTTTTTTTATTTTTTTTTTTTTCTTCTAAGTGTCCGATCGAGAGAAGGAAAAAGAGGTGATTTTTAGCCTCTCTCGATTTTGTACTTAGAAAAATCCAAATTTTTTTTTATTTTTTTTTCCGTTTTTTTTTCTAAGTGTCTGATCGAGAGAAGGAAAAAGAGGTGATTTTTAGCCTCTCTCGATTTTGTACTTAGAAAAAATCCAAATTTTTTTTTTTTTTTTTTTTTTTTTCTAAGTGTCCGATCGAGAGAAGGAAAAAGAGGTGATTTTTAGCCTCTCTCGATTTTGTACTTAGAAAAAAATCCAAATTTTTTTTTTTTTTTTTCCGTTTTTTTTCTAAGTGTCTGATCGAGAGAAGGAAAAAGAGGTGATTTTTAGCCTCTCTCGATTTTGTACTTAGAAAAAATTCCAAATTTTTTTTTTTTTTTTTCCGTTTTTTTTTCTAAGTGTCTGATCGAGAGAAGGAAAAATAGGTGATTTTTAGCCTCTCTCGATTTTGTACTTAGAAAAAATCCAAATTTTTTTTTTTTTTTTTTCTGTTTTTTTTCTAAGTGTCTGATCGAGAGAAGGAAAAAGAGGTGATTTTTAGCCTCTCTCGATTTTGTACTTAGAAAAAATCCAAATTTTTTTTTTTTTTTTTTTCCGTTTTTTTTCTAAGTGTCTGATCGAGAGAAGGAAAAAGAGGTGATTTTTAGCCTCTCTCGATTTTGTACTTAGAAAAAATCCAAATTTTTTTTTTTTTTTTTTTTTTTTTTCTAAGTGTCCGATCGAGAGAAGGAAAAAGAGGTGATTTTTAGCCTCTCTCGATTTTGTACTTAGAAAAAATCCAAATTTTTTTTTTTTTTTCTGTTTTTTTTCTAAGTGTCTGATCGAGAGAAGGAAAAAGAGGTGATTTTAGCCTCTCTCGATTTTGTACTTAGAAAAAATCCAATTTTTTTTTTTTTTTTTTTTTTTTTTCTAAGTGTCCGATCGAGAGAAGGAAAAAGAGGTGATTTTTAGCCTCTCTCGATTTTGTACTTAGAAAAAATCCAAATTTTTTTTTTTTTTTTCTGTTTTTTTTCTTAGTGTCTGATCGAGAGAAGGAAAAAGAGGTGATTTTTAGCCTCTCTCGATTTTGTACTTAGAAAAAAATCCAAATTTTTTTTTTTTTTTTTTTCCGTTTTTTTTTCTAAGTGTCTGATCGAGAGAAGGAAAAAGAGGTGATTTTTAGCCTCTCTCGATTTTGTACTTAGAAAAAATCCAATTTTTTTTTTTTTTTTTCCGTTTTTTTTCTAAGTGTCTGATCGAGAGAAGGAAAAAGAGGTGATTTTTAGCCTCTCTCGATTTTGTACTTAGAAAAAATCCAAATTTTTTTTATTTTTATTTTTTCTTCTAAGTGTCCGATCGAGAGAAGGAAAAAGAGGTGATTTTTAGCCTCTCTCGATTTTGTACTTAGAAAAAATCCAAATTTTTTTATTTTTTTTTTCCGTTTTTTTTCTAAGTGTCTGATCGAGAGAAGGAAAAAGAGGTGATTTTTAGCCTCTCTCGATTTTGTACTTAGAAAAAATCCAAATTTTTTTTTTTTTTTTTTTTTTTTTCTAAGTGTCCGATCGAGAGAAGGAAAAAGAGGTGATTTTTAGCCTCTCTCGATTTTGTACTTAGAAAAAAATCCAAATTTTTTTTTTTTTTTTTCCGTTTTTTTTCTAAGTGTCTGATCGAGAGAAGGAAAAAGAGGTGATTTTTAGCCTCTCTCGATTTTGTACTTAGAAAAAATCCAAATTTTTTTTTTTTTTTTTCCGTTTTTTTTCTAAGTGTCTGATCGAGAGAAGGAAAAATAGGTGATTTTTAGCCTCTCTCGATTTTGTACTTAGAAAAAATCCAAATTTTTTTTTTTTTTTTTCTGTTTTTTTTCTAAGTGTCTGATCGAGAGAAGGAAAAAGAGGTGATTTTTAGCCTCTCTCGATTTTGTACTTAGAAAAAATCCAAATTTTTTTTTTTTTTTTTTTTCTGTTTTTTTTCTAAGTGTCTGATCGAGAGAAGGAAAAAGAGGTGATTTTTAGCCTCTCTCGATTTTGTACTTGGAAAAAAATCCAATTTTTTTTTTTTTTTTTTTTTTTTTCTAAGTGTCTCGATCGAGAGAAGGAAAAAGAGGTGATTTTTAGCCTCTCTCGATTTTGTACTTAGAAAAAATCCAATTTTTTTTTTTTTTTTTTTCCGTTTTTTTTCTAAGTGTCTGATCGAGAGAAGGAAAAAGAGGTGATTTTTAGCCTCTCTCGATTTTGTACTTAGAAAAAATCCAAATTTTTTTTTTTTTTTTGTCCGTTTTTTTTTCTAAGTGTCTGATCGAGAGAAGGAAAAAGAGGTGATTTTTAGCCTCTCTCGATTTTGTACTTAGAAAAAATCCAATTTTTTTTTTTTTTTTTTTTTTTTTTTCTAAGTGTCCGATCGAGAGAAGGAAAAAGAGGTGATTTTTAGCCTCTCTCGATTTTGTACTTAGAAAAAATCCAAATTTTTTTTTTTTTTTTTCCGTTTTTTTTTCTAAGTGTCTGATCGAGAGAAGGAAAAAGAGGTGATTTTTAGCCTCTCTCGATTTTGTACTTAGAAAAAATCCAAATTTTTTTTTTTTTTTTTTTTTTTCTAAGTGTCCGATCGAGAGAAGGAAAAAGAGGTGATTTTTAGCCTCTCTCGATTTTGTACTTAGAAAAAAATCCAAATTTTTTTTTTTTTTTTTCCGTTTTTTTTCTAAGTGTCTGATCGAGAGAAGGAAAAAGAGGTGATTTTTAGCCTCTCTCGATTTTGTACTTAGAAAAAATCCAAATTTTTTATTTTTTTTTTTCCGTTATTTTTCTAAGTGTCTGATCGAGAGAAGGAAAAAGAGGTGATTTTTAGCCTCTCTCGATTTTGTACTTAGAAAAAATCCAAATTTTTTATTTTTTTTTTCCGTTTTTTTTTCTAAGTGTCTGATCGAGAGAAGGAAAAAGAGGTGATTTTTAGCCTCTCTCGATTTTGTACTTAGAAAAAATCCAATTTTTTTTTTTTTTTTTTTTTTTTTCTAAGTGTCCGATCGAGAGAAGGAAAAAGAGGTGATTTTTAGCCTCTCTCGATTTTGTACTTAGAAAAAATCCAAATTTTTTTTTTTTTTTTTTCCGTTTTTTTTCTAAGTGTCTGATCGAGAGAAGGAAAAAGAGGTGATTTTTAGCCTCTCTCGATTTTGTACTTAGAAAAAATCCAAATTTTTATTTTTTTATTTTTATTTTTTTCTAAGTGTCCGATCGAGAGAAGGAAAAAGAGGTGATTTTTAGCCTCTCTCGATTTTGTACTTAGAAAAAATCCAATTTTTTTTTTTTTTTTTTCCGTTTTTTTTCTAAGTGTCTGATCGAGAGAAGGAAAAAGAGGTGATTTTTAGCCTCTCTCGATTTTGTACTTAGAAAAAATCCCAATTTTTTTTTTTTTTTTTTCCGTTTTTTTTTCTAAGTGTCTGATCGAGAGAAGGAAAAAGAGGTGATTTTTAGCCTCTCTCGATTTTGTACTTAGAAAAAATCCAAATTTTTTTTTTTTTTTTTTTTTTTTCTAAGTGTCCGATCGAGAGAAGGTAAAAGAGCTGATTTTTAGCCTCTCTCGATTTTGTACTTAGAAAAAATCCAAATTTTTTTTTTTTTTTTTTTCCGTTTTTTTTCTAAGTGTCTGATCGAGAGAAGGAAAAAGAGGTGATTTTTAGCCTCTCTCGATTTTGTACTTAGAAAAAATCCAATTTTTTTTTTTTTTTTTTTTTTTTCTAAGTGTCCGATCGAGAGAAGGAAAAAGAGGTGATTTTTAGCCTCTCTCGATTTTGTACTTAGAAAAAATCCAAATTTTTTTTTTTTTTTTTTCCGTTTTTTTTTCTAAGTGTCTGATCGAGAGAAGGAAAAAGAGGTGATTTTTAGCCTCTCTCGATTTTGTACTTAGAAAAAATCCAAATTTTTATTTTTTTATTTTTATTTTTTTCTAAGTGTCCGATCGAGAGAAGGAAAAAGAGGTGATTTTTAGCCTCTCTCGATTTTGTACTTAGAAAAAATCCAATTTTTTTTTTTTTTTTTTCCGTTTTTTTTCTAAGTGTCTGATCGAGAGAAGGAAAAAGAGGTGATTTTTTGCCTCTCTCGATTTTGTACTTAGAAAAAATCCAAATTTTTTTTTTTTTTTCCGTTTTTTTTCTAAGTGTCTGATCGAGAGAAGGAAAAAGAGGTGATTTTTAGCCTCTCTCGATTTTGTACTTAGAAAAAATCCAAATTTTTTTTTTTTTTTTTTTTTTTTTTCTAAGTGTCCGATCGAGAGAAGGAAAAAGAGGTGATTTTTAGCCTCTCTCGATTTTGTACTTAGAAAAAAATCCAAATTTTTTTTTTTTTTTTTCCGTTTTTTTTCTAAGTGTCTGATCGAGAGAAGGAAAAAGAGGTGATTTTTAGCCTCTCTCGATTTTGTACTTAGAAAAAATCCAAATTTTTTTTTTTTTTTTTCCGTTTTTTTTCTAAGTGTCTGATCGAGAGAAGGAAAAATAGGTGATTTTTAGCCTCTCTCGATTTTGTACTTAGAAAAAATCCAAATTTTTTTTTTTTTTTTCTGTTTTTTTTCTAAGTGTCTGATCGAGAGAAGGAAAAAGAGGTGATTTTTAGCCTCTCTCGATTTTGTACTTAGAAAAAATCCAAATTTTTTTTTTTTTTTTTTTTTCCGTTTTTTTTCTAAGTGTCTGATCGAGAGAAGGAAAAAGAGGTGATTTTTAGCCTCTCTCGATTTTGTACTTGGAAAAAATCCAATTTTTTTTTTTTTTTTTTTTTTTTTTCTAAGTGTCCGATCGAGAGAAGGAAAAAGAGGTGATTTTTAGCCTCTCTCGATTTTGTACTTAGAAAAAATCCAATTTTTTTTTTTTTTTTTTTCCGTTTTTTTTCTAAGTGTCTGATCGAGAGAAGGAAAAAGAGGTGATTTTTAGCCTCTCTCGATTTTGTACTTAGAAAAAATCCAAATTTTTATTTTTTTTTTGTCCGTTTTTTTTCTAAGTGTCTGATCGAGAGAAGGAAAAAGAGGTGATTTTTAGCCTCTCTCGATTTTGTACTTAGAAAAAATCCAATTTTTTTTTTTTTTTTTTTTTTTTTTCTAAGTGTCCGATCGAGAGAAGGAAAAAGAGGTGATTTTTAGCCTCTCTCGATTTTGTACTTAGAAAAAATCCAAATTTTTTTTTTTTTTTTTCCGTTTTTTTTCTAAGTGTCTGATCGAGAGAAGGAAAAAGAGGTGATTTTTAGCCTCTCTCGATTTTGTACTTAGAAAAAATCCAAATTTTTTTTTTTTTTTTTTTTTTTCTAAGTGTCCGATCGAGAGAAGGAAAAAGAGGTGATTTTTAGCCTCTCTCGATTTTGTACTTAGAAAAAATCCAAATTTTTTTTTTTTTTTTTTCCGTTTTTTTTCTAAGTGTCTGATCGAGAGAAGGAAAAAGAGGTGATTTTTAGCCTCTCTCGATTTTGTACTTAGAAAAAATCCAAATTTTTTATTTTTTTTTTTCCGTTATTTTTCTAAGTGTCTGATCGAGAGAAGGAAAAAGAGGTGATTTTTAGCCTCTCTCGATTTTGTACTTAGAAAAAATCCAAATTTTTTTTTTTTTTTTTTCCGTTTTTTTTCTAAGTGTCTGATCGAGAGAAGGAAAAAGAGGTGATTTTTAGCCTCTCTCGATTTTGTACTTAGAAAAAATCCAAATTTTTTTTTTTTTTTTCCGTTATTTTTCTAAGTGTCTGATCGAGAGAAGGAAAAAGAGGTGATTTTTAGCCTCTCTCGATTTTGTACTTAGAAAAAATCCAAATTTTTTTTCTTTTTTTTTTCCGTTTTTTTTCTAAGTGTCTGATCGAGAGAAGGAAAAAGAGGTGATTTTTAGCCTCTCTCGATTTTGTAGTTAGAAAAAATCCAAATTTTTTTTTTTTTTTTTTTCCGTTTTTCTTCTAAGTGTCTGATCGAGAGAAGGAAAAAGAGGTGATTTTTAGCCTCTCTCGATTTTGTACTTAGAAAAAATCCAATTTTTTTTTTTTTTTTTTTTTTTCTAAGTGTCCGATCGAGAGAAGGAAAAAGAGGTGATTTTTAGCCTCTCTCGATTTTGTACTTAGAAAAAAATCCAATTTTTTTTTTTTTTTTTTTTTTTTTTCTAAGTGTCCGATCGAGAGAAGGAAAAAGAGGTGATTTTTAGCCTCTCTCGATTTTGTACTTAGAAAAAATCCAAATTTTTTTTTTTTTTTCTGTTTTTTTTCTAAGTGTCTGATCGAGAGAAGGAAAAAGAGGTGATTTTTAGCCTCTCTCGATTTTGTACTTAGAAAAAATCCAAATTTTTTTTTTTTTTTTTCCGTTTTTTTTCTAAGTGTCTGATCGAGAGAAGGAAAAAGAGGTGATTTTTAGCCTCTCTCGATTTTGTACTTAGAAAAAATCCAAATTTTTTTTTTTTTTTTTTCCGTTTTTTTTCTAAGTGTCTGATCGAGAGAAGGAAAAAGAGGTGATTTTTAGCCTCTCTCGATTTTGTACTTAGAAAAAATCCAAATTTTTATTTTTTTATTTTTATTTTTTTCTAAGTGTCCGATCGAGAGAAGGTAAAAGAGCTGATTTTTAGCCTCTCTCGATTTTGTACTTAGAAAAAATCCAAATTTTTTTTTTTTTTTTTTCCGTTTTTTTTCTAAGTGTCTGATCGAGAGAAGGAAAAAGAGGTGATTTTTAGCCTCTCTCGATTTTGTACTTAGAAAAAATCCAAATTTTTTTTTTTTTTTTCCGTTATTTTTCTAAGTGTCTGATCGAGAGAAGGAAAAAGAGGTGATTTTTAGCCTCTCTCGATTTTGTACTTAGAAAAAATCCAATTTTTTTTTCTTTTTTTTTTCCGTTTTTTTTCTAAGTGTCTGATCGAGAGAAGGAAAAAGAGGTGATTTTTAGCCTCTCTCGATTTTGTAGTTAGAAAAAATCCAAATTTTTTTTTTTTTTTTTTCCGTTTTTCTTCTAAGTGTCTGATCGAGAGAAGGAAAAAGAGGTGATTTTTAGCCTCTCTCGATTTTGTACTTAGAAAAAATTCAATTTTTTTTTTTTTTTTTTTTTTTCTAAGTGTCCGATCGAGAGAAGGAAAAAGAGGTGATTTTTAGCCTCTCTCGATTTTGTACTTAGAAAAAAATCCAATTTTTTTTTTTTTTTTTTTTTTTTTCTAAGTGTCCGATCGAGAGAAGGAAAAAGAGGTGATTTTTAGCCTCTCTCGATTTTGTACTTAGAAAAAATCCAAATTTTTTTTTTTTTTTCTGTTTTTTTTCTAAGTGTCTGATCGAGAGAAGGAAAAAGAGGTGATTTTTAGCCTCTCTCGATTTTGTACTTAGAAAAAATCCCAATTTTTTTTTTTTTTTTTCCGTTTTTTTTCTAAGTGTCTGATCGAGAGAAGGAAAAAGAGGTGATTTTTAGCCTCTCTCGATTTTGTACTTAGAAAAAATCCAAATTTTTTTTTTTTTTTTTCCGTTTTTTTTCTAAGTGTCTGATCGAGAGAAGGAAAAAGAGGTGATTTTTAGCCTCTCTCGATTTTGTACTTAGAAAAAATCCAAATTTTTTTTTTTTTTTTTTTTTTTTCTAAGTGTCCGATCGAGAGAAGGAAAAAGAGGTGATTTTTAGCCTCTCTCGATTTTGTACTTAGAAAAAATCCAAATTTTTTTTTTTTTTTTTTCCGTTTTTTTTCTAAGTGTCTGATCGAGAGAAGGAAAAAGAGGTGATTTTTAGCCTCTCTCGATTTTGTACTTAGAAAAAATCCAAATTTTTTATTTTTTTTTTTCCGTTATTTTTCTAAGTGTCTGATCGAGAGAAGGAAAAAGAGGTGATTTTTAGCCTCTCTCGATTTTGTACTTAGAAAAAATCCAAATTTTTTTTTTTTTTTTTTTTTTTCTAAGTGTCCGATCGAGAGAAGGAAAAAGAGGTGATTTTTAGCATCTCTCGATTTTGTACTTAGAAAAAATCCAAATTTTTTTTTTTTTTTTGTCCGTTTTTTTTCTAAGTGTCTGATCGAGAGAAGGAAAAAGAGGTGATTTTTAGCCTCTCTCGATTTTGTACTTAGAAAAAATCCAATTTTTTTTTTTTTTTTTTTTTTTTTTCTAAGTGTCCGATCGAGAGAAGGAAAAAGAGGTGATTTTTAGCCTCTCTCGATTTTGTACTTAGAAAAAATCCAAATTTTTTTTTTTTTTTTTTCCGTTTTTTTTCTAAGTGTCTGATCGAGAGAAGGAAAAAGAGGTGATTTTTAGCCTCTCTCGATTTTGTACTTAGAAAAAATCCAATTTTTTTTTTTTTTTCTGTCCGTTTTTTTTCTAAGTGTCTGATCGAGAGAAGGAAAAAGAGGTGATTTTTAGCCTCTCTCGATTTTGTACTTAGAAAAAATCCAAATTTTTTTTTTTTTTTTGTCCGTTTTTTTTCTAAGTGTCTGATCGAGAGAAGGAAAAAGAGGTGATTTTTAGCCTCTCTCGATTTTGTACTTAGAAAAAATCCAATTTTTTTTTTTTTTTTTTTTTTTTTTCTAAGTGTCCGATCGAGAGAAGGAAAAAGAGGTGATTTTTAGCCTCTCTCGATTTTGTACTTAGAAAAAATCCAAATTTTTTTTATTTTTTTTTCCGTTTTTTTTCTAAGTGTCTGATCGAGAGAAGGAAAAAGAGGTGATTTTTAGCCTCTCTCGATTTTGTACTTAGAAAAAATCCAAATTTTTTTTTTTTTTTTTTTTTTTTCTAAGTGTCCGATCGAGAGAAGGAAAAAGAGGTGATTTTTAGCCTCTCTCGATTTTGTACTTAGAAAAAAATCCAAATTTTTTTTTTTTTTTTTCCGTTTTTTTTCTAAGTGTCTGATCGAGAGAAGGAAAAAGAGGTGATTTTTAGCCTCTCTCGATTTTGTACTTAGAAAAAATCCAAATTTTTTTTTTTTTTTTTCCGTTTTTTTTCTAAGTGTCTGATCGAGAGAAGGAAAAATAGGTGATTTTTAGCCTCTCTCGATTTTGTACTTAGAAAAAATCCAAATTTTTTTTTTTTTTTTTCTGTTTTTTTTCTAAGTGTCTGATCGAGAGAAGGAAAAAGAGGTGATTTTTAGCCTCTCTCGATTTTGTACTTAGAAAAAATCCAAATTTTTTTTTTTTTTTTTTTCTGTTTTTTTTCTAAGTGTCTGATCGAGAGAAGGAAAAAGAGGTGATTTTTAGCCTCTCTCGATTTTGTACTTGGAAAAAATCCAATTTTTTTTTTTTTTTTTTTTTTTTTCTAAGTGTCCGATCGAGAGAAGGAAAAAGAGGTGATTTTTAGCCTCTCTCGATTTTGTACTTAGAAAAAATCCAATTTTTTTTTTTTTTTTTTTCCGTTTTTTTTCTAAGTGTCTGATCGAGAGAAGGAAAAAGAGGTGATTTTTAGCCTCTCTCGATTTTGTACTTAGAAAAAATCCAAATTTTTTTTTTTTTTTTGTCCGTTTTTTTTCTAAGTGTCTGATCGAGAGAAGGAAAAAGAGGTGATTTTTAGCCTCTCTCGATTTTGTACTTAGAAAAAATCCAATTTTTTTTTTTTTTTTTTTTTTTTTTCTAAGTGTCCGATCGAGAGAAGGAAAAAGAGGTGATTTTTAGCCTCTCTCGATTTTGTACTTAGAAAAAATCCAAATTTTTTTTTTTTTTTTTCCGTTTTTTTTCTAAGTGTCTGATCGAGAGAAGGAAAAAGAGGTGATTTTTAGCCTCTCTCGATTTTGTACTTAGAAAAAATCCAAATTTTTTTTTTTTTTTTTTTTTTCTAAGTGTCCGATCGAGAGAAGGAAAAAGAGGTGATTTTTAGCCTCTCTCGATTTTGTACTTAGAAAAAAATCCAAATTTTTTTTTTTTTTTTTTCCGTTTTTTTTCTAAGTGTCTGATCGAGAGAAGGAAAAAGAGGTGATTTTTAGCCTCTCTCGATTTTGTACTTAGAAAAAATCCAAATTTTTTATTTTTTTTTTTCCGTTATTTTTCTAAGTGTCTGATCGAGAGAAGGAAAAAGAGGTGATTTTTAGCCTCTCTCGATTTTGTACTTAGAAAAAATCCAAATTTTTTATTTTTTTTTTTCCGTTTTTTTTCTAAGTGTCTGATCGAGAGAAGGAAAAAGAGGTGATTTTTAGCCTCTCTCGATTTTGTACTTAGAAAAAATCCAATTTTTTTTTTTTTTTTTTTTTTTTTCTAAGTGTCCGATCGAGAGAAGGAAAAAGAGGTGATTTTTAGCCTCTCTCGATTTTGTACTTAGAAAAAATCCAAATTTTTTTTTTTTTTTTTTCCGTTTTTTTTCTAAGTGTCTGATCGAGAGAAGGAAAAAGAGGTGATTTTTAGCCTCTCTCGATTTTGTACTTAGAAAAAATCCAAATTTTTATTTTTTTATTTTTATTTTTTTCTAAGTGTCCGATCGAGAGAAGGAAAAAGAGGTGATTTTTAGCCTCTCTCGATTTTGTACTTAGAAAAAATCCAATTTTTTTTTTTTTTTTTTCCGTTTTTTTTCTAAGTGTCTGATCGAGAGAAGGAAAAAGAGGTGATTTTTAGCCTCTCTCGATTTTGTACTTAGAAAAAATCCCAATTTTTTTTTTTTTTTTTCCGTTTTTTTTCTAAGTGTCTGATCGAGAGAAGGAAAAAGAGGTGATTTTTAGCCTCTCTCGATTTTGTACTTAGAAAAAATCCAAATTTTTTTTTTTTTTTTTTTTTTTCTAAGTGTCCGATCGAGAGAAGGTAAAAGAGCTGATTTTTAGCCTCTCTCGATTTTGTACTTAGAAAAAATCCAAATTTTTTTTTTTTTTTTTTCCGTTTTTTTTCTAAGTGTCTGATCGAGAGAAGGAAAAAGAGGTGATTTTTAGCCTCTCTCGATTTTGTACTTAGAAAAAATCCAATTTTTTTTTTTTTTTTTTTTTTTTTTCTAAGTGTCCGATCGAGAGAAGGAAAAAGAGGTGATTTTTAGCCTCTCTCGATTTTGTACTTAGAAAAAATCCAAATTTTTTTTTTTTTTTTTTCCGTTTTTTTTCTAAGTGTCTGATCGAGAGAAGGAAAAAGAGGTGATTTTTAGCCTCTCTCGATTTTGTACTTAGAAAAAATCCAAATTTTTATTTTTTTATTTTTATTTTTTTCTAAGTGTCCGATCGAGAGAAGGAAAAAGAGGTGATTTTTAGCCTCTCTCGATTTTGTACTTAGAAAAAATCCAATTTTTTTTTTTTTTTTTTCCGTTTTTTTTCTAAGTGTCTGATCGAGAGAAGGAAAAAGAGGTGATTTTTAGCCTCTCTCGATTTTGTACTTAGAAAAAATCCAAATTTTTTTTTTTTTTTTTCCGTTTTTTTTCTAAGTGTCTGATCGAGAGAAGGAAAAAGAGGTGATTTTTAGCCTCTCTCGATTTTGTACTTAGAAAAAATCCAAATTTTTTTTTTTTTTTTTTTTTTTTCTAAGTGTCCGATCGAGAGAAGGAAAAAGAGGTGATTTTTAGCCTCTCTCGATTTTGTACTTAGAAAAAAATCCAAATTTTTTTTTTTTTTTTTCCGTTTTTTTTCTAAGTGTCTGATCGAGAGAAGGAAAAAGAGGTGATTTTTAGCCTCTCTCGATTTTGTACTTAGAAAAAATCCAAATTTTTTTTTTTTTTTTTCCGTTTTTTTTCTAAGTGTCTGATCGAGAGAAGGAAAAATAGGTGATTTTTAGCCTCTCTCGATTTTGTACTTAGAAAAAATCCAAATTTTTTTTTTTTTTTTTCTGTTTTTTTTCTAAGTGTCTGATCGAGAGAAGGAAAAAGAGGTGATTTTTAGCCTCTCTCGATTTTGTACTTAGAAAAAATCCAAATTTTTTTTTTTTTTTTTTTTCCGTTTTTTTTCTAAGTGTCTGATCGAGAGAAGGAAAAAGAGGTGATTTTTAGCCTCTCTCGATTTTGTACTTGGAAAAAATCCAATTTTTTTTTTTTTTTTTTTTTTCCGTTATTTTTCTAAGTGTCTGATCGAGAGAAGGAAAAAGAGGTGATTTTTAGCCTCTCTCGATTTTGTACTTAGAAAAAATCCAAATTTTTTTTCTTTTTTTTTTCCGTTTTTTTTCTAAGTGTCTGATCGAGAGAAGGAAAAAGAGGTGATTTTTAGCCTCTCTCGATTTTGTAGTTAGAAAAAATCCAAATTTTTTTTTTTTTTTTTTCCGTTTTTCTTCTAAGTGTCTGATCGAGAGAAGGAAAAAGAGGTGATTTTTAGCCTCTCTCGATTTTGTACTTAGAAAAAATCCAATTTTTTTTTTTTTTTTTTTTTTTCTAAGTGTCCGATCGAGAGAAGGAAAAAGAGGTGATTTTTAGCCTCTCTCGATTTTGTACTTAGAAAAAAATCCAATTTTTTTTTTTTTTCTTTTTTTTTTCTAAGTGTCCGATCGAGAGAAGGAAAAAGAGGTGATTTTTAGCCTCTCTCGATTTTGTACTTAGAAAAAATCCAAATTTTTTTTTTTTTTTTCTGTTTTTTTTCTAAGTGTCTGATCGAGAGAAGGAAAAAGAGGTGATTTTTAGCCTCTCTCGATTTTGTACTTAGAAAAAATCCAAATTTTTTTTTTTTTTTTCCGTTTTTTTTCTAAGTGTCTGATCGAGAGAAGGAAAAAGAGGTGATTTTTAGCCTCTCTCGATTTTGTACTTAGAAAAAATCCAAATTTTTTTTTTTTTTTTTTCCGTTTTTTTTCTAAGTGTCTGATCGAGAGAAGGAAAAAGAGGTGATTTTTAGCCTCTCTCGATTTTGTACTTAGAAAAAATCCAAATTTTTATTTTTTTATTTTTTTTTTTTTCTAAGTGTCCGATCGAGAGAAGGTAAAAGAGCTGATTTTTAGCCTCTCTCGATTTTGTACTTAGAAAAAATCCAAATTTTTTTTTTTTTTTTTCCGTTTTTTTTCTAAGTGTCTGATCGAGAGAAGGAAAAAGAGGTGATTTTTAGCCTCTCTCGATTTTGTACTTAGAAAAAATCCAAATTTTTTTTTTTTTTTCCGTTATTTTTCTAAGTGTCTGATCGAGAGAAGGAAAAAGAGGTGATTTTTAGCCTCTCTCGATTTTGTACTTAGAAAAAATCCAAATTTTTTTTTTTTTTGTCCGTTTTTTTTCTAAGTGTCTGATCGAGAGAAGGAAAAAGAGGTGATTTTTAGCCTCTCTCGATTTTGTACTTAGAAAAAATCCAATTTTTTTTTTTTTTTTTTTTTTTTTTCTAAGTGTCCGATCGAGAGAAGGAAAAAGAGGTGATTTTTAGCCTCTCTCGATTTTGTACTTAGAAAAAATCCAAATTTTTTTTTTTTTTTTCCGTTTTTTTTCTAAGTGTCTGATCGAGAGAAGGAAAAAGAGGTGATTTTTAGCCTCTCTCGATTTTGTACTTAGAAAAAATCCAAATTTTTTTTTTTTTTTTTTTTTTCTAAGTGTCCGATCGAGAGAAGGAAAAAGAGGTGATTTTTAGCCTCTCTCGATTTTGTACTTAGAAAAAAATCCAAATTTTTTTTTTTTTTTTTTCCGTTTTTTTTCTAAGTGTCTGATCGAGAGAAGGAAAAAGAGGTGATTTTTAGCCTCTCTCGATTTTGTACTTAGAAAAAATCCAAATTTTTTATTTTTTTTTTTCCGTTATTTTTCTAAGTGTCTGATCGAGAGAAGGAAAAAGAGGTGATTTTTAGCCTCTCTCGATTTTGTACTTAGAAAAAATCCAAATTTTTTATTTTTTTTTTTCCGTTTTTTTTCTAAGTGTCTGATCGAGAGAAGGAAAAAGAGGTGATTTTTAGCCTCTCTCGATTTTGTACTTAGAAAAAATCCAATTTTTTTTTTTTTTTTTTTTTTTTTCTAAGTGTCCGATCGAGAGAAGGAAAAAGAGGTGATTTTTAGCCTCTCTCGATTTTGTACTTAGAAAAAATCCAAATTTTTTTTTTTTTTTTTTCCGTTTTTTTTCTAAGTGTCTGATCGAGAGAAGGAAAAAGAGGTGATTTTTAGCCTCTCTCGATTTTGTACTTAGAAAAAATCCAAATTTTTATTTTTTTATTTTTATTTTTTTCTAAGTGTCCGATCGAGAGAAGGAAAAAGAGGTGATTTTTAGCCTCTCTCGATTTTGTACTTAGAAAAAATCCAATTTTTTTTTTTTTTTTTTCCGTTTTTTTTCTAAGTGTCTGATCGAGAGAAGGAAAAAGAGGTGATTTTTAGCCTCTCTCGATTTTGTACTTAGAAAAAATCCCAATTTTTTTTTTTTTTTTTCCGTTTTTTTTCTAAGTGTCTGATCGAGAGAAGGAAAAAGAGGTGATTTTTAGCCTCTCTCGATTTTGTACTTAAAAAAAATCCAAATTTTTTTTTTTTTTTTTTTTTTTTCTAAGTGTCCGATCGAGAGAAGGTAAAAGAGCTGATTTTTAGCCTCTCTCGATTTTGTACTTAGAAAAAATCCAAATTTTTTTTTTTTTTTTTTCCGTTTTTTTTCTAAGTGTCTGATCGAGAGAAGGAAAAAGAGGTGATTTTTAGCCTCTCTCGATTTTGTACTTAGAAAAAATCCAATTTTTTTTTTTTTTTTTTTTTTTTTTCTAAGTGTCCGATCGAGAGAAGGAAAAAGAGGTGATTTTTAG
The DNA here is from genome assembly GCF_033978785.1 of Entelurus aequoreus. NCBI lineage: Eukaryota > Metazoa > Chordata > Actinopteri > Syngnathiformes > Syngnathidae > Entelurus > Entelurus aequoreus. The sequence continues at coordinate 34,658 of NW_026908146.1, read as the reverse complement.
CCTCTCTCGATTTTGTACTTAGAAAAAATCCAAATTTTTTTTTTTTTTTTTTCCGTTTTTTTTCTAAGTGTCTGATCGAGAGAAGGAAAAAGAGGTGATTTTTAGCCTCTCTCGATTTTGTACTTAGAAAAAATCCAAATTTTTATTTTTTTATTTTTATTTTTTTCTAAGTGTCCGATCGAGAGAAGGAAAAAGAGGTGATTTTTAGCCTCTCTCGATTTTGTACTTAGAAAAAATCCAATTTTTTTTTTTTTTTTTTCCGTTTTTTTTCTAAGTGTCTGATCGAGAGAAGGAAAAAGAGGTGATTTTTAGCCTCTCTCGATTTTGTACTTAGAAAAAATCCAAATTTTTTTTTTTTTTTTTCCGTTTTTTTTCTAAGTGTCTGATCGAGAGAAGGAAAAAGAGGTGATTTTTAGCCTCTCTCGATTTTGTACTTAGAAAAAATCCAAATTTTTTTTTTTTTTTTTTTTTTTTCTAAGTGTCCGATCGAGAGAAGGAAAAAGAGGTGATTTTTAGCCTCTCTCGATTTTGTACTTAGAAAAAAATCCAAATTTTTTTTTTTTTTTTTCCGTTTTTTTTCTAAGTGTCTGATCGAGAGAAGGAAAAAGAGGTGATTTTTAGCCTCTCTCGATTTTGTACTTAGAAAAAATCCAAATTTTTTTTTTTTTTTTTCCGTTTTTTTTCTAAGTGTCTGATCGAGAGAAGGAAAAATAGGTGATTTTTAGCCTCTCTCGATTTTGTACTTAGAAAAAATCCAAATTTTTTTTTTTTTTTTTCTGTTTTTTTTCTAAGTGTCTGATCGAGAGAAGGAAAAAGAGGTGATTTTTAGCCTCTCTCGATTTTGTACTTAGAAAAAATCCAAATTTTTTTTTTTTTTTTTTTTCCGTTTTTTTTCTAAGTGTCTGATCGAAAGAAGGAAAAAGAGGTGATTTTTAGCCTCTCTCGATTTTGTACTTGGAAAAAATCCAATTTTTTTTTTTTTTTTTTTTTTTTTTCTAAGTGTCCGATCGAGAGAAGGAAAAAGAGGTGATTTTTAGCCTCTCTCGATTTTGTACTTAGAAAAAATCCAATTTTTTTTTTTTTTTTTTTCCGTTTTTTTTCTAAGTGTCTGATCGAGAGAAGGAAAAAGAGGTGATTTTTAGCCTCTCTCGATTTTGTACTTAGAAAAAATCCAAATTTTTATTTTTTTTTTGTCCGTTTTTTTTCTAAGTGTCTGATCGAGAGAAGGAAAAAGAGGTGATTTTTAGCCTCTCTCGATTTTGTACTTAGAAAAAATCCAATTTTTTTTTTTTTTTTTTTTTTTTTTCTAAGTGTCCGATCGAGAGAAGGAAAAAGAGGTGATTTTTAGCCTCTCTCGATTTTGTACTTAGAAAAAATCCAAATTTTTTTTTTTTTTTTTCCGTTTTTTTTCTAAGTGTCTGATCGAGAGAAGGAAAAAGAGGTGATTTTTAGCCTCTCTCGATTTTGTACTTAGAAAAAATCCAAATTTTTTTTTTTTTTTTTTTTTTCTAAGTGTCCGATCGAGAGAAGGAAAAAGAGGTGATTTTTAGCCTCTCTCGATTTTGTACTTAGAAAAAATCCAAATTTTTTTTTTTTTTTTTTCCGTTTTTTTTCTAAGTGTCTGATCGAGAGAAGGAAAAAGAGGTGATTTTTAGCCTCTCTCGATTTTGTACTTAGAAAAAATCCAAATTTTTTATTTTTTTTTTTCCGTTATTTTTCTAAGTGTCTGATCGAGAGAAGGAAAAAGAGGTGATTTTTAGCCTCTCTCGATTTTGTACTTAGAAAAAATCCAAATTTTTTTTTTTTTTTTTTCCGTTTTTTTTCTAAGTGTCTGATCGAGAGAAGGAAAAAGAGGTGATTTTTAGCCTCTCTCGATTTTGTACTTAGAAAAAATCCAAATTTTTTTTTTTTTTTTCCGTTATTTTTCTAAGTGTCTGATCGAGAGAAGGAAAAAGAGGTGATTTTTAGCCTCTCTCGATTTTGTACTTAGAAAAAATCCAAATTTTTTTTCTTTTTTTTTTCCGTTTTTTTTCTAAGTGTCTGATCGAGAGAAGGAAAAAGAGGTGATTTTTAGCCTCTCTCGATTTTGTAGTTAGAAAAAATCCAAATTTTTTTTTTTTTTTTTTTCCGTTTTTCTTCTAAGTGTCTGATCGAGAGAAGGAAAAAGAGGTGATTTTTAGCCTCTCTCGATTTTGTACTTAGAAAAAATCCAATTTTTTTTTTTTTTTTTTTTTTTCTAAGTGTCCGATCGAGAGAAGGAAAAAGAGGTGATTTTTAGCCTCTCTCGATTTTGTACTTAGAAAAAAATCCAATTTTTTTTTTTTTTCTTTTTTTTTTTCTAAGTGTCCGATCGAGAGAAGGAAAAAGAGGTGATTTTTAGCCTCTCTCGATTTTGTACTTAGAAAAAATCCAAATTTTTTTTTTTTTTTCTGTTTTTTTTCTAAGTGTCTGATCGAGAGAAGGAAAAAGAGGTGATTTTTAGCCTCTCTCGATTTTGTACTTAGAAAAAATCCAAATTTTTTTTTTTTTTTTTCCGTTTTTTTTCTAAGTGTCTGATCGAGAGAAGGAAAAAGAGGTGATTTTTAGCCTCTCTCGATTTTGTACTTAGAAAAAATCCAAATTTTTTTTTTTTTTTTTTCCGTTTTTTTTCTAAGTGTCTGATCGAGAGAAGGAAAAAGAGGTGATTTTTAGCCTCTCTCGATTTTGTACTTAGAAAAAATCCAAATTTTTATTTTTTTATTTTTTTTTTTTTCTAAGTGTCCGATCGAGAGAAGGTAAAAGAGCTGATTTTTAGCCTCTCTCGATTTTGTACTTAGAAAAAATCCAAATTTTTTTTTTTTTTTTTTCCGTTTTTTTTCTAAGTGTCTGATCGAGAGAAGGAAAAAGAGGTGATTTTTAGCCTCTCTCGATTTTGTACTTAGAAAAAATCCAAATTTTTTTTTTTTTTTTCCGTTATTTTTCTAAGTGTCTGATCGAGAGAAGGAAAAAGAGGTGATTTTTAGCCTCTCTCGATTTTGTACTTAGAAAAAATCCAATTTTTTTTTCTTTTTTTTTTCCGTTTTTTTTCTAAGTGTCTGATCGAGAGAAGGAAAAAGAGGTGATTTTTAGCCTCTCTCGATTTTGTAGTTAGAAAAAATCCAAATTTTTTTTTTTTTTTTTTCCGTTTTTCTTCTAAGTGTCTGATCGAGAGAAGGAAAAAGAGGTGATTTTTAGCCTCTCTCGATTTTGTACTTAGAAAAAATTCAATTTTTTTTTTTTTTTTTTTTTTTCTAAGTGTCCGATCGAGAGAAGGAAAAAGAGGTGATTTTTAGCCTCTCTCGATTTTGTACTTAGAAAAAAATCCAATTTTTTTTTTTTTTTTTTTTTTTTTCTAAGTGTCCGATCGAGAGAAGGAAAAAGAGGTGATTTTTAGCCTCTCTCGATTTTGTACTTAGAAAAAATCCAAATTTTTTTTTTTTTTTCTGTTTTTTTTCTAAGTGTCTGATCGAGAGAAGGAAAAAGAGGTGATTTTTAGCCTCTCTCGATTTTGTACTTAGAAAAAATCCAAATTTTTTTTTTTTTTTTTCCGTTTTTTTTCTAAGTGTCTGATCGAGAGAAGGAAAAAGAGGTGATTTTTAGCCTCTCTCGATTTTGTACTTAGAAAAAATCCAAATTTTTTTTTTTTTTTTTCCGTTTTTTTTCTAAGTGTCTGATCGAGAGAAGGAAAAAGAGGTGATTTTTAGCCTCTCTCGATTTTGTACTTAGAAAAAATCCAAATTTTTTTTTTTTTTTTTTTTTTTTCTAAGTGTCCGATCGAGAGAAGGAAAAAGAGGTGATTTTTAGCCTCTCTCGATTTTGTACTTAGAAAAAATCCAAATTTTTTTTTTTTTTTTTTCCGTTTTTTTTCTAAGTGTCTGATCGAGAGAAGGAAAAAGAGGTGATTTTTAGCCTCTCTCGATTTTGTACTTAGAAAAAATCCAAATTTTTTATTTTTTTTTTTCCGTTATTTTTCTAAGTGTCTGATCGAGAGAAGGAAAAAGAGGTGATTTTTAGCCTCTCTCGATTTTGTACTTAGAAAAAATCCAAATTTTTTTTTTTTTTTTTTTTTTCTAAGTGTCCGATCGAGAGAAGGAAAAAGAGGTGATTTTTAGCATCTCTCGATTTTGTACTTAGAAAAAATCCAAATTTTTTTTTTTTTTTTGTCCGTTTTTTTTCTAAGTGTCTGATCGAGAGAAGGAAAAAGAGGTGATTTTTAGCCTCTCTCGATTTTGTACTTAGAAAAAATCCAATTTTTTTTTTTTTTTTTTTTTTTTTTCTAAGTGTCCGATCGAGAGAAGGAAAAAGAGGTGATTTTTAGCCTCTCTCGATTTTGTACTTAGAAAAAATCCAAATTTTTTTTTTTTTTTTTTCCGTTTTTTTTCTAAGTGTCTGATCGAGAGAAGGAAAAAGAGGTGATTTTTAGCCTCTCTCGATTTTGTACTTAGAAAAAATCCAAATTTTTTTTTTTTTTTTGTCCGTTTTTTTTCTAAGTGTCTGATCGAGAGAAGGAAAAAGAGGTGATTTTTAGCCTCTCTCGATTTTGTACTTAGAAAAAATCCAAATTTTTTTTTTTTTTTTGTCCGTTTTTTTTTCTAAGTGTCTGATCGAGAGAAGGAAAAAGAGGTGATTTTTAGCCTCTCTCGATTTTGTACTTAGAAAAAATCATTTTTTTTTTTTTTTTTTTTTTTTTTCTAAGTGTCCGATCGAGAGAAGGAAAAGAGGTGATTTTTAGCCTCTCTCGATTTTGTACTTAGAAAAAATCCAAATTTTTTTTATTTTTTTTTCCGTTTTTTTTTCTAAGTGTCTGATCGAGAGAAGGAAAAAGAGGTGATTTTTAGCCTCTCTCGATTTTGTACTTAGAAAAAATCCAAATTTTTTTTTTTTTTTTTTTTTTTTCTAAGTGTCCGATCGAGAGAAGGAAAAAGAGGTGATTTTTTAGCCTCTCTCGATTTTGTACTTAGAAAAAAATCCAAATTTTTTTTTTTTTTTTTTTCCGTTTTTTTTCTAAGTGTCTGATCGAGAGAAGGAAAAAGAGGTGATTTTTAGCCTCTCTCGATTTTGTACTTAGAAAAAATCCAAATTTTTTTTTTTTTTTTTCCGTTTTTTTTTCTAAGTGTTGATCGAGAGAAGGAAAAATAGGTGATTTTTAGCCTCTCTCGATTTTGTACTTAGAAAAAATCCAAATTTTTTTTTTTTTTTTTCTGTTTTTTTTCTAAGTGTCTGATCGAGAGAAGGAAAAAGAGGTGATTTTTAGCCTCTCTCGATTTTGTACTTAGAAAAAATCCAAATTTTTTTTTTTTTTTTTTTTCTGTTTTTTTTCTAAGTGTCTGATCGAGAGAAGGAAAAAGAGGTGATTTTTAGCCTCTCTCGATTTTGTACTTGGAAAAAATCCAATTTTTTTTTTTTTTTTTTTTTTTTTCTAAGTGTCCGATCGAGAGAAGGAAAAAGAGGTGATTTTTAGCCTCTCTCGATTTTGTACTTAGAAAAAATCCAATTTTTTTTTTTTTTTTTTTCCGTTTTTTTTCTAAGTGTCTGATCGCGAGAGAAGGAAAAAGAGGTGATTTTTAGCCTCTCTCGATTTTGTACTTAGAAAAAATCCAAATTTTTTTTTTTTTTTGTCCGTTTTTTTTCTAAGTGTCTGATCGAGAGAAGGAAAAAGAGGTGATTTTTAGCCTCTCTCGATTTTGTACTTAGAAAAAATCCAATTTTTTTTTTTTTTTTTTTTTTTTTTCTAAGTGTCCGATCGAGAGAAGGAAAAAGAGGTGATTTTTAGCCTCTCTCGATTTTGTACTTAGAAAAAATCCAAATTTTTTTTTTTTTTTTTCCGTTTTTTTCTAAGTGTCTGATCGAGAGAAGGAAAAAGAGGTGATTTTTAGCCTCTCTCGATTTTGTACTTAGAAAAAATCCAATTTTTTTTTTTTTTTTTTTTTTCTAAGTGTCCGATCGAGAGAAGGAAAAAGAGGTGATTTTTAGCCTCTCTCGATTTTGTACTTAGAAAAAATCCAAATTTTTTTTTTTTTTTTTTCCGTTTTTTTTCTAAGTGTCTGATCGAGAGAAGGAAAAAGAGGTGATTTTTAGCCTCTCTCGATTTTGTACTTAGAAAAAATCCAAATTTTTTATTTTTTTTTTTCCGTTATTTTTCTAAGTGTCTGATCGAGAGAAGGAAAAAGAGGTGATTTTTAGCCTCTCTCGATTTTGTACTTAGAAAAAATCCAAATTTTTTATTTTTTTTTTTCCGTTTTTTTTCTAAGTGTCTGATCGAGAGAAGGAAAAAGAGGTGATTTTTAGCCTCTCTCGATTTTGTACTTAGAAAAAATCCAATTTTTTTTTTTTTTTTTTTTTTTTTCTAAGTGTCCGATCGAGAGAAGGAAAAAGAGGTGATTTTTAGCCTCTCTCGATTTTGTACTTAGAAAAAATCCAAATTTTTATTTTTTTATTTTTATTTTTTTCTAAGTGTCCGATCGAGAGAAGGAAAAAGAGGTGATTTTTAGCCTCTCTCGATTTTGTACTTAGAAAAAATCCAATTTTTTTTTTTTTTTTTTCCGTTTTTTTTCTAAGTGTCTGATCGAGAGAAGGAAAAAGAGGTGATTTTTAGCCTCTCTCGATTTTGTACTTAGAAAAAATCCCAATTTTTTTTTTTTTTTTTCCGTTTTTTTTCTAAGTGTCTGATCGAGAGAAGGAAAAAGAGGTGATTTTTAGCCTCTCTCGATTTTGTACTTAGAAAAAATCCAAATTTTTTTTTTTTTTTTTTTTTTTTCTAAGTGTCCGATCGAGAGAAGGTAAAAGAGCTGATTTTTAGCCTCTCTCGATTTTGTACTTAGAAAAAATCCAAATTTTTTTTTTTTTTTTTTCCGTTTTTTTTCTAAGTGTCTGATCGAGAGAAGGAAAAAGAGGTGATTTTTAGCCTCTCTCGATTTTGTACTTAGAAAAAATCCAATTTTTTTTTTTTTTTTTTTTTTTTCTAAGTGTCCGATCGAGAGAAGGAAAAAGAGGTGATTTTTAGCCTCTCTCGATTTTGTACTTAGAAAAAATCCAAATTTTTTTTTTTTTTTTTTTCCGTTTTTTTTCTAAGTGTCTGATCGAGAGAAGGAAAAAGAGGTGATTTTTAGCCTCTCTCGATTTTGTACTTAGAAAAAATCCAAATTTTTATTTTTTTATTTTTATTTTTTTCTAAGTGTCCGATCGAGAGAAGGAAAAAGAGGTGATTTTTAGCCTCTCTCGATTTTGTACTTAGAAAAAATCCAATTTTTTTTTTTTTTTTTTCCGTTTTTTTTCTAAGTGTCTGATCGAGAGAAGGAAAAAGAGGTGATTTTTAGCCTCTCTCGATTTTGTACTTAGAAAAAATCCAAATTTTTTTTTTTTTTTTTCCGTTTTTTTTCTAAGTGTCTGATCGAGAGAAGGAAAAAGAGGTGATTTTTAGCCTCTCTCGATTTTGTACTTAGAAAAAATCCAAATTTTTTTTTTTTTTTTTTTTTTTTCTAAGTGTCCGATCGAGAGAAGGAAAAAGAGGTGATTTTTAGCCTCTCTCGATTTTGTACTTAGAAAAAAATCCAAATTTTTTTATTTTTTTTTCCGTTTTTTTTCTAAGTGTCTGATCGAGAGAAGGAAAAAGAGGTGATTTTTAGCCTCTCTCGATTTTGTACTTAGAAAAAATCCAAATTTTTTTTTTTTTTTTTCCGTTTTTTTTCTAAGTGTCTGATCGAGAGAAGGAAAAATAGGTGATTTTTAGCCTCTCTCGATTTTGTACTTAGAAAAAATCCAAATTTTTTTTTTTTTTTTTCTGTTTTTTTTCTAAGTGTCTGATCGAGAGAAGGAAAAAGAGGTGATTTTTAGCCTCTCTCGATTTTGTACTTAGAAAAAATCCAAATTTTTTTTTTTTTTTTTCCGTTTTTTTTCTAAGTGTCTGATCGAGAGAAGGAAAAAGAGGTGATTTTTAGCCTCTCTCGATTTTGTACTTAGAAAAAATCCAAATTTTTTTATTTTTTTTTTCCGTTATTTTTCTAAGTGTCTGATCGAGAGAAGAAAAAGAGGTGATTTTTAGCCTCTCTCGATTTTGTACTTAGAAAAAATCCAAATTTTTTTTTTTTTTTTTTTTTTTTCTAAGTGTCCGATCGAGAGAAGGAAAAAGAGGTGATTTTTAGCATCTCTCGATTTTGTACTTAGAAAAAATCCAAATTTTTTTTTTTTTTTTGTCCGTTTTTTTTCTAAGTGTCTGATCGAGAGAAGGAAAAAGAGGTGATTTTTAGCCTCTCTCGATTTTGTACTTAGAAAAAATCCATTTTTTTTTTTTTTTTTTTTTTTTTTCTAAGTGTCCGATCGAGAGAAGGAAAAAGAGGTGATTTTTAGCCTCTCTCGATTTTGTACTTAGAAAAAATCCAAATTTTTTTTTTTTTTTTTTCCGTTTTTTTTCTAAGTGTCTGATCGAGAGAAGGAAAAAGAGGTGATTTTTAGCCTCTCTCGATTTTGTACTTAGAAAAAATCCAAATTTTTTTTTTTTTTTTTGTCCGTTTTTTTTCTAAGTGTCTGATCGAGAGAAGGAAAAAGAGGTGATTTTTAGCCTCTCTCGATTTTGTACTTAGAAAAAATCCAAATTTTTTTTTTTTTTTTTGTCCGTTTTTTTTCTAAGTGTCTGATCGAGAGAAGGAAAAAGAGGTGATTTTTAGCCTCTCTCGATTTTGTACTTAGAAAAAATCCAATTTTTTTTTTTTTTTTTTTTTTTTTTCTAAGTGTCCGATCGAGAGAAGGAAAAAGAGGTGATTTTTAGCCTCTCTCGATTTTGTACTTAGAAAAAATCCAAATTTTTTTTTTTATTTTTTTTTCCGTTTTTTTTCTAAGTGTCTGATCGAGAGAAGGAAAAAGAGGTGATTTTTAGCCTCTCTCGATTTTGTACTTAGAAAAAATCCAAATTTTTTTTTTTTTTTTTTTTTTTTTCTAAGTGTCCGATCGAGAGAAGGAAAAAGAGGTGATTTTTAGCCTCTCTCGATTTTGTACTTAGAAAAAATCCAAATTTTTTTTTTTTTTTTTTCCGTTTTTTTTTCTAAGTGTCTGATCGAGAGAAGGAAAAAGAGGTGATTTTTAGCCTCTCTCGATTTTGTACTTAGAAAAAATCCAATTTTTTTTTTTTTTTTCCGTTTTTTTTCTAAGTGTCTGATCGAGAGAAGGAAAAATAGGTGATTTTTAGCCTCTCTCGATTTTGTACTTAGAAAAAATCCAAATTTTTTTTTTTTTTTTTCTGTTTTTTTTTCTAAGTGTCTGATCGAGAGAAGGAAAAAGAGGTGATTTTTAGCCTCTCTCGATTTTGTACTTAGAAAAAATCAAATTTTTTTTTTTTTTTTTTTTCTGTTTTTTTTCTAAGTGTCTGATCGAGAGAAGGAAAAAGAGGTGATTTTTAGCTCTCTCGATTTTGTACTTGGAAAAAATCCAATTTTTTTTTTTTTTTTTTTTTTTTTCTAAGTGTCCGATCGAGAGAAGGAAAAAGAGGTGATTTTTAGCCTCTCTCGATTTTGTACTTAGAAAAAATCCAATTTTTTTTTTTTTTTTTTTTCCGTTTTTTTTCTAAGTGTCTGATCGAGAGAAGGAAAAAGAGGTGATTTTTAGCCTCTCTCGATTTTGTACTTAGAAAAAATCCAAATTTTTTTTTTTTTTTTTGTCCGTTTTTTTTCTAAGTGTCTGATCGAGAGAAGGAAAAAGAGGTGATTTTTAGCCTCTCTCGATTTTGTACTTAGAAAAAATCCAATTTTTTTTTTTTTTTTTTTTTTTTTTTCTAAGTGTCCGATCGAGAGAAGGAAAAAGAGGTGATTTTTAGCCTCTCTCGATTTTGTACTTAGAAAAAATCCAAATTTTTTTTTTTTTTTTTTCCGTTTTTTTTCTAAGTGTCTGATCGAGAGAAGGAAAAAGAGGTGATTTTTAGCCTCTCTCGATTTTGTACTTAGAAAAAATCCAAATTTTTTTTTTTTTTTTTTTTTTCTAAGTGTCCGATCGAGAGAAGGAAAAAGAGGTGATTTTTAGCCTCTCTCGATTTTGTACTTAGAAAAAAATCCAAATTTTTTTTTTTTTTTTTCCGTTTTTTTTCTAAGTGTCTGATCGAGAGAAGGAAAAAGAGGTGATTTTTAGCCTCTCTCGATTTTGTACTTAGAAAAAATCCAAATTTTTTATTTTTTTTTTTCCGTTATTTTTCTAAGTGTCTGATCGAGAGAAGGAAAAAGAGGTGATTTTTAGCCTCTCTCGATTTTGTACTTAGAAAAAAATCCAAATTTTTTATTTTTTTTTTTCCGTTTTTTTTCTAAGTGTCTGATCGAGAGAAGGAAAAAGAGGTGATTTTTAGCCTCTCTCGATTTTGTACTTAGAAAAAATCCAATTTTTTTTTTTTTTTTTTTTTTTTTCTAAGTGTCCGATCGAGAGAAGGAAAAAGAGGTGATTTTTAGCCTCTCTCGATTTGTACTTAGAAAAAATCCAAATTTTTTTTTTTTTTTTTCCGTTTTTTTTCTAAGTGTCTGATCGAGAGAAGGAAAAAGAGGTGATTTTTAGCCTCTCTCGATTTTGTACTTAGAAAAAATCCAATTTTATTTTTTTATTTTATTTTTTCTAAGTGTCCGATCGAGAGAAGGAAAAAGAGGTGATTTTTAGCCTCTCTCGATTTTGTACTTAGAAAAATCCAATTTTTTTTTTTTTTTTTCCGTTTTTTTTCTAAGTGTCTGATCGAGAGAAGGAAAAAGAGGTGATTTTTAGCCTCTCTCGATTTTGTACTTAGAAAAAATCCCAATTTTTTTTTTTTTTTTTTCCGTTTTTTTTCTAAGTGTCTGATCGAGAGAAGGAAAAAGAGGTGATTTTTAGCCTCTCTCGATTTTGTACTTAGAAAAAATCCAAATTTTTTTTTTTTTTTTTTTTTTTCTAAGTGGTCCCGATCGAGAGAAGGTAAAAGAGCTGATTTTTAGCCTCTCTCGATTTTGTACTTAGAAAAAATCCAAATTTTTTTTTTTTTTTTTTTCCGTTTTTTTTCTAAGTGTCTGATCGAGAGAAGGAAAAAGAGGTGATTTTTAGCCTCTCTCGATTTTGTACTTAGAAAAAATCCCATTTTTTTTTTTTTTTTTTTTTTTTTTCTAAGTGTCCGATCGAGAGAAGGAAAAAGAGGTGATTTTTAGCCTCTCTCGATTTTGTACTTAGAAAAAATCCAAATTTTTTTTTTTTTTTTTTTCCGTTTTTTTCTAAGTGTCTGATCGAGAGAAGGAAAAAGAGGTGATTTTTAGCCTCTCTCGATTTTGTACTTAGAAAAAATCCAAATTTTATTTTTTATTTTTATTTTTTTCTAAGTGTCCGATCGAGAGAAGGAAAAAGAGGTGATTTTTAGCCTCTCTCGATTTTGTACTTAGAAAAAAATCCAATTTTTTTTTTTTTTTTTCCGTTTTTTTTTCTAAGTGTCTGATCGAGAGAAGGAAAAAGAGGTGATTTTTAGCCTCTCTCGATTTTGTACTTAGAAAAAATCCAAATTTTTTTTTTTTTTTTTCCGTTTTTTTCTAAGTGTCTGATCGAGAGAAGGAAAAAGAGGTGATTTTAGCCTCTCTCGATTTTGTACTTAGAAAAAATCCAAATTTTTTTTTTTTTTTTTTTTTTTTTCTAAGTGTCCGATCGAGAGAAGGAAAAAGAGGTGATTTTTAGCCTCTCTCGATTTTGTACTTAGAAAAAAATCCAAATTTTTTTTTATTTTTTTTTTCCGTTTTTTTTCTAAGTGTCTGATCGAGAGAAGGAAAAAGAGGTGATTTTTAGCCTCTCTCGATTTTGTACTTAGAAAAAATCCAAATTTTTTTTTTTTTTTTTCCGTTTTTTTTCTAAGTGTCTGATCGAGAGAAGGAAAATAGGTGATTTTTAGCCTCTCTCGATTTTTGTACTTAGAAAAAATCCAAATTTTTTTTTTTTTTTTTCTGTTTTTTTCTAAGTGTCTGATCGAGAGAAGGAAAAAGAGGTGATTTTTAGCCTCTCTCGATTTTGTACTTAGAAAAAATCCAAATTTTTTTTTTTTTTTTTTTCGTTTTTTTTCTAAGTGTCTGATCGAGAGAAGGAAAAAGAGGTGATTTTTAGCCTCTCTCGATTTTGTACTTAGAAAAAATCCAATTTTTTTTTTTTTTTTTTTTTTTTTTCTAAGTGTCCGATCGAGAGAAGGAAAAAGAGGTGATTTTTAGCCTCTCTCGATTTTGTACTTAGAAAAAATCAATTTTTTTTTTTTTTTTTTCCGTTTTTTTTCTAAGTGTCTGATCGAGAGAAGGAAAAGAGGTGATTTTTAGCCTCTCTCGATTTGTACTTAGAAAAATCCAAATTTTTATTTTTTTTTTGTCCGTTTTTTTTCTAAGTGTCTGATCGAGAGAAGGAAAAAGAGGTGATTTTTAGCCTCTCTCGATTTTGTACTTAGAAAAAATCCAATTTTTTTTTTTTTTTTTTTTTTTTTTTCTAAGTGTCCGATCGAGAGAAGGAAAAAGAGGTGATTTTTAGCCTCTCTCGATTTTGTACTTAGAAAAAATCCAATTTTTTTTTTTTTTTTTCCGTTTTTTTTCTAAGTGTCTGATCGAGAGAAGGAAAAAGAGGTGATTTTTAGCCTCTCTCGATTTTGTACTTAGAAAAAATCCAATTTTTTTTTTTTTTTTTTCCGTTTTTTTTTCTAAGTGTCTGATCGAGAGAAGGAAAAAGAGGTGATTTTTAGCCTCTCTCGATTTTGTACTTAGAAAAAATCCAAATTTTTTTTTTTTTTTTTTTTTTCTAAGTGTCCGATCGAGAGAAGGAAAAAGAGGTGATTTTTAGCCTCTCTCGATTTTGTACTTAGAAAAAATCCAAATTTTTTTTTTTTTTTTTTCCGTTTTTTTTCTAAGTGTCTGATCGAGAGAAGGAAAAAGAGGTGATTTTTAGCCTCTCTCGATTTTGTACTTAGAAAAAATCCAAATTTTTATTTTTTTTTTTCCGTTATTTTTCTAAGTGTCTGATCGAGAGAAGGAAAAAGAGGTGATTTTTAGCCTCTCTCGATTTTGTACTTAGAAAAAATCCAAATTTTTTTTTTTTTTTTTTCCGTTTTTTTTCTAAGTGTCTGATCGAGAGAAGGAAAAAGAGGTGATTTTTAGCCTCTCTCGATTTTGTACTTAGAAAAAATCCAAATTTTTTTTTTTTTTTCCGTTATTTTTCTAAGTGTCTGATCGAGAGAAGGAAAAAGAGGTGATTTTTAGCCTCTCTCGATTTTGTACTTAGAAAAAATCCAATTTTTTTTCTTTTTTTTTTTCCGTTTTTTTTTCTAAGTGTCTGATCGAGAGAAGGAAAAAGAGGTGATTTTTAGCCTCTCTCGATTTTGTAGTTAGAAAAAATCCAAATTTTTTTTTTTTTTTTTTCGTTTTTCTTCTAAGTGTCTGATCGAGAGAAGGAAAAAGAGGTGATTTTTAGCCTCTCTCGATTTTGTACTTAGAAAAAATCCAATTTTTTTTTTTTTTTTTTTTTTTCTAAGTGTCCGATCGAGAGAAGGAAAAAGAGGTGATTTTTAGCCTCTCTCGATTTTGTACTTAGAAAAAAATCCAATTTTTTTTTTTTTTTTTTTTTTTTTTCTAAGTGTCCGATCGAGAGAAGGAAAAAGAGGTGATTTTTAGCCTCTCTCGATTTTGTACTTAGAAAAAATCCAAATTTTTTTTTTTTTTCTGTTTTTTTTCTAAGTGTCTGATCGAGAGAAGGAAAAAGAGGTGATTTTTAGCCTCTCTCGATTTTGTACTTAGAAAAATCCAAATTTTTTTTTTTTTTTTCCGTTTTTTTCTAAGTGTCTGATCGAGAGAAGGAAAAAGAGGTGATTTTTAGCCTCTCTCGATTTTGTACTTAGAAAAAATCCAAATTTTTTTTTTTTTTTTTTTCCGTTTTTTTTCTAAGTGTCTGATCGAGAGAAGGAAAAAGAGGTGATTTTTTAGCCTCTCTCGATTTTGTACTTAGAAAAAATCCAAATTTTTTTTTTTTTATTTTTTTTTTTTCTAAGTGTCCGATCGAGAGAAGGAAAAGAGCTGATTTTTAGCCTCTCTCGATTTTGTACTTAGAAAAAATCCAAATTTTTTTTTTTTTTTTTCCGTTTTTTTTCTAAGTGTCTGATCGAGAGAAGGAAAAAGAGGTGATTTTTAGCCTCTCTCGATTTTGTACTTAGAAAAAATCCAAATTTTTTTTTTTTTTTTCCGTTATTTTTCTAAGTGTCTGATCGAGAGAAGGAAAAGAGGTGATTTTTAGCCTCTCTCGATTTTGTACTTAGAAAAAATCCAATTTTTTTTTCTTTTTTTTTTCCGTTTTTTTTCTAAGTGTCTGATCGAGAGAAGGAAAAAGAGGTGATTTTTAGCCTCTCTCGATTTTGTAGTTAGAAAAAATCCAAATTTTTTTTTTTTTTTTTTTCCGTTTTTCTTCTAAGTGTCTGATCGAGAGAAGGAAAAAGAGGTGATTTTTAGCCTCTCTCGATTTTGTACTTAGAAAAAATTCAATTTTTTTTTTTTTTTTTTTTTTTTCTAAGTGTCTCGATCGAGAGAAGGAAAAAGAGGTGATTTTTAGCCTCTCTCGATTTTGTACTTAGAAAAAATCCAATTTTTTTTTTTTTTTTTTTTTTTTTCTAAGTGTCCGATCGAGAGAGAAGGAAAAAGAGGTGATTTTTTAGCCTCTCTCGATTTTGTACTTAGAAAAAAATCCAAATTTTTTTTTTTTTTTCTGTTTTTTTTCTAAGTGTCCTGATCGAGAGAAGGAAAAAAGAGGTGATTTTTAGCCTCTCTCGATTTTGTACTTAGAAAAAAATCCAAATTTTTTTTTTTTTTTTTTCCGTTTTTTTTCTAAGTGTCTGATCGAGAGAAGGAAAAAGAGGTGATTTTTAGCCTCTCTCGATTTTGTACTTAGAAAAAATCCAAATTTTTTTTTTTTTTTTCCGTTTTTTTCTAAGTGTCTGATCGAGAGAAGGAAAAGAGGTGATTTTTAGCCTCTCTCGATTTTGTACTTAGAAAAAATCCAAATTTTTTTTTTTTTTTTTTTTTTTCTAAGTGTCCGATCGAGAGAAGGAAAAAGAGGTGATTTTTAGCCTCTCTCGATTTTGTACTTAGAAAAATCCAAATTTTTTTTTTTTTTTTTTTCCGTTTTTTTTTCTAAGTGTCTGATCGAGAGAAGGAAAAAGAGGTGATTTTTAGCCTCTCTCGATTTTGTACTTAGAAAAAATCCAAATTTTTTATTTTTTTTTTTCCGTTATTTTCTAAGTGTCTGATCGAGAGAAGGAAAAGAGGTGATTTTTAGCCTCTCTCGATTTTGTACTTAGAAAAATCCAAATTTTTTTTTTTTTTTTTTTTTTTCTAAGTGTCCGATCGAGAGAAGGAAAAAGAGGTGATTTTTAGCATCTCTCGATTTTGTACTTAGAAAAAATCCAAATTTTTTTTTTTTTTTTTGTCCGTTTTTTTTTCTAAGTGTCTGATCGAGAGAAGGAAAAAGAGGTGATTTTTAGCCTCTCTCGATTTTGTACTTAGAAAAAATCCAATTTTTTTTTTTTTTTTTTTTTTTTTTCTAAGTGTCCGATCGAGAGAAGGAAAAAGAGGTGATTTTTAGCCTCTCTCGATTTTGTACTTAGAAAAAATCCAATTTTTTTTTTTTTTTTTTCCGTTTTTTTTCTAAGTGTCTGATCGAGAGAAGGAAAAAGAGGTGATTTTTAGCCTCTCTCGATTTGTACTTAGAAAAAATCCAAATTTTTTTTTTTTTTTGTCCGTTTTTTTTCTAAGTGTCTGATCGAGAGAAGGAAAAAGAGGTGATTTTTAGCCTCTCTCGATTTTGTACTTAGAAAAAATCCAAATTTTTTTTTTTTTTTTTGTCCGTTTTTTTTCTAAGTGTCTGATCGAGAGAAGGAAAAAGAGGTGATTTTTAGCCTCTCTCGATTTTGTACTTAGAAAAAATCCAATTTTTTTTTTTTTTTTTTTTTTTTTTTCTAAGTGTCCGATCGAGAGAAGGAAAAAGAGGTGATTTTTAGCCTCTCTCGATTTTGTACTTAGAAAAAATCCAAATTTTTTTTTTTTTTTTTCCGTTTTTTTTCTAAGTGTCTGATCGAGAGAAGGAAAAAGAGGTGATTTTTAGCCTCTCTCGATTTTGTACTTAGAAAAAATCCAATTTTTTTTTTTTTTTTTTTTTTTTTCTAAGTGTCCGATCGAGAGAAGGAAAAAGAGGTGATTTTTAGCCTCTCTCGATTTTGTACTTAGAAAAAATCCAAATTTTTTTTTTTTTTTTTCCGTTTTTTTTCTAAGTGTCTGATCGAGAGAAGGAAAAAGAGGTGATTTTTAGCCTCTCTCGATTTTGTAGTTAGAAAAAATCCAAATTTTTTTTTTTTTTTTTTCCGTTTTTCTTCTAAGTGTCTGATCGAGAGAAGGAAAAAGAGGTGATTTTTAGCCTCTCTCGATTTTGTACTTAGAAAAAATCCAATTTTTTTTTTTTTTTTTTTTTTTCTAAGTGTCGATCGAGAGAAGAAAAAGAGGTGATTTTTAGCCTCTCTCGATTTTGTACTTAGAAAAAAATCCAATTTTTTTTTTTTTTTTTTTTTTTTTTTCTAAGTGTCGATCGAGAGAAGGAAAAAGAGGTGATTTTTAGCCTCTCTCGATTTTGTACTTAGAAAAAATCCAAATTTTTTTTTTTTTTTCTGTTTTTTTTCTAAGTGTCTGATCGAGAGAAGGAAAAAGAGGTGATTTTTAGCCTCTCTCGATTTTGTACTTAGAAAAAATCCAAATTTTTTTTTTTTTTTTTCCGTTTTTTTTCTAAGTGTCTGATCGAGAGAAGGAAAAAGAGGTGATTTTTAGCCTCTCTCGATTTTGTACTTAGAAAAAATCCAAATTTTTTTTTTTTTTTTTTTCCGTTTTTTTTCTAAGTGTCTGATCGAGAGAAGGAAAAAGAGGTGATTTTTAGCCTCTCTCGATTTTGTACTTAGAAAAAATCCAAATTTTTTTTTTTTTATTTTTTTTTTTTTCTAAGTGTCCGATCGAGAGAAGGTAAAAGAGCTGATTTTAGCCTCTCTCGATTTTGTACTTAGAAAAAATCCAAATTTTTTTTTTTTTTTTTTCCGTTTTTTTTTCTAAGTGTCTGATCGAGAGAAGGAAAAAGAGGTGATTTTTAGCCTCTCTCGATTTTGTACTTAGAAAAAAATCCAAATTTTTTTTTTTTTTTTCCGTTATTTTTCTAAGTGTCTGATCGAGAGAAGGAAAAAGAGGTGATTTTTAGCCTCTCTCGATTTTGTACTTAGAAAAAATCCAATTTTTTTTTCTTTTTTTTTCCGTTTTTTTTCTAAGTGTCTGATCGAGAGAAGGAAAAAGAGGTGATTTTTAGCCTCTCTCGATTTTGTAGTTAGAAAAAATCCAAATTTTTTTTTTTTTTTTTTTCCGTTTTTCTTCTAAGTGTCTGATCGAGAGAAGGAAAAAGAGGTGATTTTTAGCCTCTCTCGATTTTGTACTTAGAAAAAATTCAATTTTTTTTTTTTTTTTTTTTTTTTCTAAGTGTCCGATCGAGAGAAGGAAAAAGAGGTGATTTTTAGCCTCTCTCGATTTTGTACTTAGAAAAAAATCAATTTTTTTTTTTTTTTTTTTTTTTTTTTTTCTAAGTGTCCGATCGAGAGAAGGAAAAAGAGGTGATTTTTAGCCTCTCTCGATTTTGTACTTAGAAAAAATCCAAATTTTTTTTTTTTTTCTGTTTTTTTTCTAAGTGTCCTGATCGAGAGAAGGAAAAAGAGGTGATTTTTAGCCTCTCTCGATTTTGTACTTAGAAAAAATCCAAATTTTTTTTTTTTTTTTTTCCGTTTTTTTTCTAAGTGTCTGATCGAGAGAAGGAAAAAGAGGTGATTTTTAGCCTCTCTCGATTTTGTACTTAGAAAAAATCCAAATTTTTTTTTTTTTTTTTCCGTTTTTTTTCTAAGTGTCTGATCGAGAGAAGGAAAAAGAGGTGATTTTTAGCCTCTCTCGATTTTGTACTTAGAAAAAATCCAAATTTTTTTTTTTTTTTTTTTTTTTTTCTAAGTGTCCGATCGAGAGAAGGAAAAAGAGGTGATTTTTAGCCTCTCTCGATTTTGTACTTAGAAAAAATCCAAATTTTTTTTTTTTTTTTTCCGTTTTTTTCTAAGTGTCTGATCGAGAGAAGGAAAAAGAGGTGATTTTTAGCCTCTCTCGATTTTGTACTTAGAAAAAATCCAAATTTTTTATTTTTTTTTTTCCGTTATTTTTCTAAGTGTCTGATCGAGAGAAGGAAAAAGAGGTGATTTTTAGCCTCTCTCGATTTTGTACTTAGAAAAAATCCAAATTTTTTTTTTTTTTTTTTTTTTTTCTAAGTGTCCGATCGAGAGAAGGAAAAAGAGGTGATTTTTAGCATCTCTCGATTTTGTACTTAGAAAAAATCCAAATTTTTTTTTTTTTTTGTCCGTTTTTTTTCTAAGTGTCTGATCGAGAGAAGGAAAAAGAGGTGATTTTTAGCCTCTCTCGATTTTGTACTTAGAAAAAATCCAATTTTTTTTTTTTTTTTTTTTTTTTTCTAAGTGTCCGATCGAGAGAAGGAAAAAGAGGTGATTTTTAGCCTCTCTCGATTTTGTACTTAGAAAAAATCCAAATTTTTTTTTTTTTTTTTTCCGTTTTTTTTTCTAAGTGTCTGATCGAGAGAAGGAAAAAGAGGTGATTTTTAGCCTCTCTCGATTTTGTACTTAGAAAAAATCCAAATTTTTTTTTTTTTTTTTGTCCGTTTTTTTTCTAAGTGTCTGATCGAGAGAAGGAAAAAGAGGTGATTTTTAGCCTCTCTCGATTTTGTACTTAGAAAAAATCCAAATTTTTTTTTTTTTTTTGTCCGTTTTTTTTCTAAGTGTCTGATCGAGAGAAGGAAAAAGAGGTGATTTTTAGCCTCTCTCGATTTTGTACTTAGAAAAAATCCAATTTTTTTTTTTTTTTTTTTTTTTTTTCTAAGTGTCCGATCGAGAGAAGGAAAAAGAGGTGATTTTTAGCCTCTCTC
Organism: Entelurus aequoreus; assembly: GCF_033978785.1. Classification (NCBI taxonomy): domain Eukaryota; kingdom Metazoa; phylum Chordata; class Actinopteri; order Syngnathiformes; family Syngnathidae; genus Entelurus; species Entelurus aequoreus. The sequence goes on along the minus strand of NW_026908146.1, from coordinate 15,653 downwards.
GATTTTGTACTTAGAAAAAATCCAAATTTTTTTTTTTTTTTTTCCGTTTTTTTTCTAAGTGTCTGATCGAGAGAAGAAAAAGAGGTGATTTTTAGCCTCTCTCGATTTTGTACTTAGAAAAAATCCAAATTTTTTTTTTTTTTTTTTTTTTTCTAAGTGTCCGATCGAGAGAAGGAAAAAGAGGTGATTTTTAGCCTCTCTCGATTTTGTACTTAGAAAAAATCCAAATTTTTTTTTTTTTTTTTTTCCGTTTTTTTTCTAAGTGTCTGATCGAGAGAAGGAAAAAGAGGTGATTTTTAGCCTCTCTCGATTTTGTACATAGAAAAAATCCAAATTTTTTATTTTTTTTTTTTCCGTTATTTTTCTAAGTGTCTGATCGAGAGAAGGAAAAAGAGGTGATTTTTAGCCTCTCTCGATTTTGTACTTAGAAAAAATCCAAATTTTTTTTTTTTTTTTTTTTTTTCTAAGTGTCCGATCGAGAGAAGGAAAAAGAGGTGATTTTTAGCCTCTCTCGATTTTGTACTTAGAAAAAATCCAAATTTTTTTTTTTTTTTTTTCGTTTTTTTTCTAAGTGTCTGATCGAGAGAAGGAAAAAGAGGTGATTTTTAGCCTCTCTCGATTTTGTACTTAGAACAAATCCATTTTTTTTTTTTTTTTTTCCGTTTTTTTTCTAAGTGTCTGATCGAGAGAAGGAAAAAGAGGTGATTTTTAGCCTCTCTCGATTTTGTACTTAGAAAAAATCCAAATTTTTTTTTTTTTTTTTCGTTTTTTTTCTAAGTGTCTGATCGAGAGAAGGAAAAAGAGGTGATTTTTAGCCTCTCTCGATTTTGTACTTAGAAAAAATCCAAATTTTTTTTTTTTTTTTTTTTTTTCTAAGTGTCCGATCGAGAGAAGGTAAAAGAGCTGATTTTTAGCCTCTCTCGATTTTGTACTTAGAAAAAATCCAAATTTTTTTTTTTTTTTTTCCGTTTTTTTTCTAAGTGTCTGATCGAGAGAAGGAAAAAGAGGTGATTTTTAGCCTCTCTCGATTTTGTACTTAGAAAAAATCCAAATTTTTTTTTTTTTTTTCCGTTTTTTTTCTAAGTGTCTGATCGAGAGAAGGAAAAAGAGGTGATTTTTAGCCTCTCTCGATTTTGTACTTAGAAAAAATCAAAATTTTTTTTTTTTTTTTTTTTTTTTTCTAAGTGTCCGATCGAGAGAAGGTAAAAGAGCTGATTTTTAGCCTCTCTCGATTTTGTACTTAGAAAAAATCCAAATTTTTTTTTTTTTTTTCCGTTTTTTTTCTAAGTGTCTGATCGAGAGAAGGAAAAAGAGGTGATTTTTAGCCTCTCTCGATTTTGTACTTAGAAAAAATCCAAATTTTTTTTTTTTTTTTCCGTTATTTTTCTAAGTGTCTGATCGAGAGAAGGAAAAAGAGGTGATTTTTAGCCTCTCTCGATTTTGTACTTAGAAAAAATCCAAATTTTTTTTTTTTTTTTTTTTTTTTCTAAGTGTCCGATCGAGAGAAGGAAAAAGAGGTGATTTTTAGCCTCTCTCGATTTTGTACTTAGAAAAAATCCAAATTTTTTTTTTTTTTTTCCGTTTTTTTTCTAAGTGTCTGATCGAGAGAAGGAAAAAGAGGTGATTTTTAGCCTCTCTCGATTTTGTACTTAGAAAAAATCCAAATTTTTTTTTTTTTTTTTCCGTTTTTTTCTAAGTGTCTGATCGAGAGAAGGAAAAAAGGTGATTTTTAGCCTCTCTCGATTTTGTACTTAGAAAAAATCCAAATTTTTTTTCTTTTTTTTTTCTTTTTTTTTTCTAAGTACTTAGAAAAAATCCAAATTTTTTTTTTTTTTTTTCTGTTTTTTTTCTTAGTGTCTGATCGAGAGAAGGAAAAAGAGGGTGATTTTTAGCCTCTCTCGATTTTGTACTTAGAAAAAAATCCAAATTTTTTTTTTTTTTTTTCCGTTTTTTTTCTAAGTGTCTGATCGAGAGAAGGAAAAAGAGGTGATTTTTAGCCTCTCTCGATTTTGTACTTAGAAAAAATCCAATTTTTTTTTTTTTTTTTTTTTTTTTTTCTAAGTGTCCGATCGAGAGAAGGAAAAAGAGGTGATTTTTAGCCTCTCTCGATTTTGTACTTAAAAAAATCCAAATTTTTTTTTATTTTTTTTTCTAAGTGTCCGATCGAGAGAAGGAAAAAGAGGTGATTTTTAGCCTCTCTCGATTTTGTACTTAGAAAAAAATCCAAATTTTTTTTTTTTTTTTTTTTCGTTTTTTTTTCTAAGTGTCTGATCGAGAGAAGGAAAAGAGGTGATTTTAGCCTCTCTCGATTTTGTACTTAGAAAAAATCCAAATTTTTTTTTTTTTTTTTTTTTCTTCTAAGTGTCCGATCGAGAGAAGGAAAAAGAGGTGATTTTTAGCCTCTCTCGATTTTGTACTTAGAAAAAATCCAAATTTTTTTTATTTTTTTTTCCGTTTTTTTTCTAAGTGTCTGATCGAGAGAAGGAAAAAGAGGTGATTTTTAGCCTCTCTCGATTTTGTACTTAGAAAAAATCCAAATTTTTTTTTTTTTTTTTTTTTTTTCTAAGTGTCCGATCGAGAGAAGGAAAAAGAGGTGATTTTTAGCCTCTCTCGATTTTGTACTTAGAAAAAAATCCAATTTTTTTTTTTTTTTTTTCCGTTTTTTTCTAAGTGTCTGATCGAGAGAAGGAAAAAGAGGTGATTTTTAGCCTCTCTCGATTTTGTACTTAGAAAAAATCCAAATTTTTTTTTTTTTTTTTTTTTTTTCTAAGTGTCCGATCGAGAGAAGGAAAAAGAGGTGATTTTTAGCCTCTCTCGATTTTGTACTTAGAAAAAATCCAAATTTTTTTTTTTTTTTTTTCCGTTTTTTTTCTAAGTGTCTGATCGAGAGAAGGAAAAAGAGGTGATTTTTAGCCTCTCTCGATTTTGTACATAGAAAAAATCCAAATTTTTTTTTTTTTTTTCCGTTATTTTTCTAAGTGTCTGATCGAGAGAAGGAAAAAGAGGTGATTTTTAGCCTCTCTCGATTTTGTACTTAGAAAAAATCCAAATTTTTTTTTTTTTTTCGTTTTTTTTCTAAGTGTCCTGATCGAGAGAAGGAAAAAGAGGTGATTTTTAGCCTCTCTCGATTTTGTACTTAGAAAAAATCAAATTTTTTTTTTTTTTTTCCGTTTTTTTTCTAAGTGTCTGATCGAGAGAAGGAAAAAGAGGTGATTTTTAGCCTCTCTCGATTTTGTACTTAGAACAAATCCAAATTTTTTTTTTTTTTTTTCCGTTTTTTTTCTAAGTGTCTGATCGAGAGAAGGAAAAAGAGGTGATTTTTAGCCTCTCTCGATTTTGTACTTAGAAAAAATCCAAATTTTTTTTTTTTTTTTTCCGTTTTTTTTTCTAAGTGTCTGATCGAGAGAAGGAAAAAGAGGTGATTTTTAGCCTCTCTCGATTTTGTACTTAGAAAAAATCCAAATTTTTTTTTTTTTTTTTTTTTTTTCTAAGTGTCCGATCGAGAGAAGGTAAAAGAGCTGATTTTTAGCCTCTCTCGATTTTGTACTTAGAAAAAATCCAAATTTTTTTTTTTTTTTTTCCGTTTTTTCTAAGTGTCTGATCGAGAGAAGGAAAAAGAGGTGATTTTTAGCCTCTCTCGATTTTGTACTTAGAAAAAATCCAAATTTTTTTTTTTTTTTTCCGTTTTTTTTTCTAAGTGTCTGATCGAGAGAAGGAAAAAGAGGTGATTTTTAGCCTCTCTCGATTTTGTACTTAGAAAAAATCAAATTTTTTTTTTTTTTTTTTTTTTTTTCTAAGTGTCCGATCGAGAGAAGGTAAAAGAGCTGATTTTTAGCCTCTCTCGATTTTGTACTTAGAAAAAATCCAAATTTTTTTTTTTTTTTTTCCGTTTTTTTCTAAGTGTCTGATCGAGAGAAGGAAAAAGAGGTGATTTTTAGCCTCTCTCGATTTTGTACTTAGAAAAAATCCAAATTTTTTTTTTTTTTTTTCCGTTATTTTTCTAAGTGTCTGATCGAGAGAAGGAAAAAGAGGTGATTTTTAGCCTCTCTCGATTTTGTACTTAGAAAAAATCCAAATTTTTTTTTTTTTTTTTTTTTTTTCTAAGTGTCCGATCGAGAGAAGGAAAAAGAGGTGATTTTTAGCCTCTCTCGATTTTGTACTTAGAAAAAATCCAAATTTTTTTTTTTTTTTTTCCGTTTTTTTTCTAAGTGTCTGATCGAGAGAAGGAAAAAGAGGTGATTTTTAGCCTCTCTCGATTTTGTACTTAGAAAAAATCCAAATTTTTTTTTTTTTTTTTCCGTTTTTTTTCTAAGTGTCTGATCGAGAGAAGGAAAAAAAGGTGATTTTTAGCCTCTCTCGATTTTGTACTTAGAAAAAATCCAAATTTTTTTTCTTTTTTTTTTTTTTTTTTCTAAGTACTTAGAAAAAATCCAATTTTTTTTTTTTTTTTTCTGTTTTTTTTCTTAGTGTCTGATCGAGAGAAGGAAAAAGAGGTGATTTTTAGCCTCTCTCGATTTTGTACTTAGAAAAAATCCAAATTTTTTTTTTTTTTTTTCCGTTTTTTTTCTAAGTGTCTGATCGAGAGAAGGAAAAAGAGGTGATTTTTAGCCTCTCTCGATTTTGTACTTAGAAAAAATCCAATTTTTTTTTTTTTTTTTTTTTTTTTTTCTAAGTGTCCGATCGAGAGAAGGAAAAAGAGGTGATTTTTAGCCTCTCTCGATTTTGTACTTAAAAAAAATCCAAATTTTTTTTTATTTTTTTTTTCTAAGTGTCCGATCGAGAGAAGGAAAAGAGGTGATTTTTAGCCTCTCTCGATTTTGTACTTAGAAAAAATCCAAATTTTTTTTTTTTTTTTTCGTTTTTTTTCTAAGTGTCTGATCGAGAGAAGGAAAAAGAGGTGATTTTTAGCCTCTCTCGATTTTGTACTTAGAAAAAATCCAAATTTTTTTTTTTTTTTTTTTTCTTCTAAGTGTCCGATCGAGAGAAGGAAAAAGAGGTGATTTTTAGCCTCTCTCGATTTTGTACTTAGAAAAAATCCAAATTTTTTTTATTTTTTTTTCCGTTTTTTTTCTAAGTGTCTGATCGAGAGAAGGAAAAAGAGGTGATTTTTAGCCTCTCTCGATTTTGTACTTAGAAAAAATCCAAATTTTTTTTTTTTTTTTTTTTTTTTTCTAAGTGTCCGATCGAGAGAAGGAAAAAGAGGTGATTTTTAGCCTCTCTCGATTTTGTACTTAGAAAAAAATCCAAATTTTTTTTTTTTTTTTTCCGTTTTTTTTCTAAGTGTCTGATCGAGAGAAGGAAAAAGAGGTGATTTTTAGCCTCTCTCGATTTTGTACTTAGAAAAAATCCAAATTTTTTTTTTTTTTTTTCCGTTTTTTTTCTAAGTGTCTGATCGAGAGAAGGAAAAATAGGTGATTTTCAGCCTCTCTCGATTTTGTACTTAGAAAAAATCCAAATTTTTTTTTTTTTTTTTCTGTTTTTTTTCTAAGTGTCTGATCGAGAGAAGGAAAAAGAGGTGATTTTTAGCCTCTCTCGATTTTGTACTTAGAAAAAATCCAAATTTTTTTTTTTTTTTTTTTTCCGTTTTTTTTCTAAGTGTCTGATCGAGAGAAGGAAAAAGAGGTGATTTTTAGCCTCTCTCGATTTTGTACTTAGAAAAAATCCAAATTTTTTTTTTTTTTTTTTTTTTTTTCTAAGTGTCCGATCGAGAGAAGGAAAAAGAGGTGATTTTTAGCCTCTCTCGATTTTGTACTTAGAAAAAAATCCAAATTTTTTTTTTTTTTTTCTGTTTTTTTTCTAAGTGTCTGATCGAGAGAAGGAAAAAGAGGTGATTTTTAGCCTCTCTCGATTTTGTACTTAGAAAAAATCCAATTTTTTTTTTTTTTTTTTTTTTTTTTTCTAAGTGTCCGATCGAGAGAAGGAAAAAGAGGTGATTTTTAGCCTCTCTCGATTTTGTACTTAGAAAAAATCCAAATTTTTTTTTTTTTTTTCTGTTTTTTTTCTTAGTGTCTGATCGAGAGAAGGAAAAGAGGTGATTTTTAGCCTCTCTCGATTTTGTACTTAGAAAAAAATCCAAATTTTTTTTTTTTTTTTTTCCGTTTTTTTTCTAAGTGTCTGATCGAGAGAAGGAAAAAAGAGGTGATTTTTAGCCTCTCTCGATTTTGTACTTAGAAAAAATCCAATTTTTTTTTTTTTTTTTTTTTTTTTTCTAAGTGTCCGATCGAGAGAAGGAAAAAGAGGTGATTTTTAGCCTCTCTCGATTTTGTACTTAAAAAAATCAAATTTTTTTTTTTTTTTTTTTTTCTAAGTGTCCGATCGAGAGAAGGAAAAAGAGGTGATTTTTAGCCTCTCTCGATTTGTACTTAGAAAAAATCCAAATTTTTTTTTTTTTTTTTTCCGTTTTTTTTTCTAAGTGTCTGATCGAGAGAAGGAAAAAGAGGTGATTTTTAGCCTCTCTCGATTTTGTACTTAGAAAAATCCAAATTTTTTTTTTTTTTTTTTTTTTTTTCTAAGTGTCCGATCGAGAGAAGGAAAAAGAGGTGATTTTTAGCCTCTCTCGATTTTGTACTTAGAAAAAAATCCAAATTTTTTTTTTTTTTTTTTCCGTTTTTTTTTCTAAGTGTCTGATCGAGAGAAGGAAAAAGAGGTGATTTTTAGCCTCTCTCGATTTTGTACTTAGAAAAAATCCAAATTTTTTTTATTTTTTTTTTTTCTTCTAAGTGTCGATCGAGAGAAGGAAAAAGAGGTGATTTTTAGCCTCTCTCGATTTTGTACTTAGAAAAAATCCAATTTTTTTTATTTTTTTTCCGTTTTTTTTCTAAGTGTCTGATCGAGAGAAGGAAAAAGAGGTGATTTTTAGCCTCTCTCGATTTTGTACTTAGAAAAAATCCAAATTTTTTTTTTTTTTTTTTTTTTTTCTAAGTGTCCGATCGAGAGAAGGAAAAAGAGGTGATTTTTAGCCTCTCTCGATTTTGTACTTAGAAAAAAATCCAATTTTTTTTTTTTTTTTTTCCGTTTTTTTTCTAAGTGTCTGATCGAGAGAAGGAAAAAGAGGTGATTTTTAGCCTCTCTCGATTTTGTACTTAGAAAAAATCCAAATTTTTTTTTTTTTTTTTCCGTTTTTTTTCTAAGTGTCTGATCGAGAGAAGGAAAAATAGGTGATTTTTAGCCTCTCTCGATTTTGTACTTAGAAAAAATCCAAATTTTTTTTTTTTTTTTCTGTTTTTTTTCTAATTGTCTGATCGAGAGAAGGAAAAGAGGTGATTTTTAGCCTCTCTCGATTTTGTACTTAGAAAAAATCCAAATTTTTTTTTTTTTTTTTTTCCGTTTTTTTTCTAAGTGTCTGATCGAGAGAAGGAAAAAGAGGTGATTTTTAGCCTCTCTCGATTTTGTACTTAGAAAAAATCCAATTTTTTTTTTTTTTTTTTCCGTTTTTTTTCTAAGTGTCTGATCGAGAGAAGGAAAAAGAGGTGATTTTTAGCCTCTCTCGATTTTGTACTTAGAAAAAATCCAATTTTTTTTTTTTTTTTTTTTTTTTTCTAAGTGTCGATCGAGAGAAGGAAAAAGAGGGGGGGGGGGGGTGGATTTTTAGCCTCTCTCGATTTTGTACTTAGAAAAAAATCCAAATTTTTTTTTTTTTTTTTTCCGTTTTTTTTTTCTAAGTGTCTGATCGAGAGAAGGAAAAAGAGGTGATTTTTAGCCTCTCTCGATTTTGTACTTAGAAAAAATCCAAATTTTTTTTTTTTTTTTTTTTTTCTAAGTGTCCGATCGAGAGAAGGAAAAAGAGGTGATTTTAGCTCTCTCGATTTTGTACTTAGAAAAAATCCAAATTTTTTTTTTTTTTTTTCCGTTTTTTTTCTAAGTGTCTGATCGAGAGAAGGAAAAAGAGGTGATTTTTAGCCTCTCTCGATTTTGTACTTAGAAAAAATCCAAATTTTTTATTTTTTTTTTTCCGTTATTTTTCTAAGTGTCTGATCGAGAGAAGGAAAAAGAGGTGATTTTTAGCCTCTCTCGATTTGTACTTAGAAAAATCCAAATTTTTTTTTTTTTTTTTCCGTTTTTTTTCTAAGTGTCTGATCGAGAGAAGGAAAAAGAGGTGATTTTTAGCCTCTCTCGATTTTGTACTTAGAAAAAAATCCAATTTTTTTTTTTTTTTTTTTTTTTTTTCTAAGTGTCCGATCGAGAGAAGGAAAAAGAGGTGATTTTTAGCCTCTCTCGATTTTGTACTTAGAAAAAATCCAAATTTTTTTTTTTTTTTTTTCCGTTTTTTTTCTAAGTGTCTGATCGAGAGAAGGAAAAAGAGGTGATTTTTAGCCTCTCTCGATTTTGTACTTAGAAAAAATCCAAATTTTTATTTTTTTATTTTTATTTTTTTCTAAGTGTCCGATCGAGAGAAGGAAAAAGAGGTGATTTTTAGCCTCTCTCGATTTTGTACTTAGAAAAAATCCAATTTTTTTTTTTTTTTTTTCCGTTTTTTTTCTAAGTGTCTGATCGAGAGAAGGAAAAAGAGGTGATTTTTAGCCTCTCTCGATTTTGTACTTAGAAAAAATCCCAATTTTTTTTTTTTTTTTTTCCGTTTTTTTTCTAAGTGTCTGATCGAGAGAAGGAAAAAGAGGTGATTTTTAGCCTCTCTCGATTTTGTACTTAGAAAAAATCCAAATTTTTTTTTTTTTTTTTTTTTTTTCTAAGTGTCCGATCGAGAGAAGGTAAAAGAGCTGATTTTTAGCCTCTCTCGATTTTGTACTTAGAAAAAATCCAAATTTTTTTTTTTTTTTTTTCCGTTTTTTTCTAAGTGTCTGATCGAGAGAAGGAAAAAGAGGTGATTTTTAGCCTCTCTCGATTTTGTACTTAGAAAAAATCCAAATTTTTTTTTTTTTTTTTTCCGTTTTTTTTTCTAAGTGTCTGATCGAGAGAAGGAAAAAGAGGTGATTTTTAGCCTCTCTCGATTTTGTACTTAGAAAAAATCCAATTTTTTTTTTTTTTTTCATTTTTTTTTTCTAAGTGTCTGATCGAGAGAAGAAAAAGAGGTGATTTTTAGCCACTCTCGATTTTGTACTTAGAAAAAATCCAAATTTTTTTATTTTTTTTTTTTCCGTTTTTTTTCTAAGTGTCTGATCGAGAGAAGGAAAAAGAGGTGATTTTTAGCCACTCTCGATTTTGTACTTAGAAAAAATCCAAATTTTTTTTTTTTTTTTCGTTTTTTTTTCTAAGTGTCTGATCGAGAGAAGGAAAAAGAGGTGATTTTTAGCCTCTCTCGATTTTGTACTTAGAAAAAATCCAATTTTTTTTTTTTTTTTTTCATTTTTTTTTCTAAGTGTCTGATCGAGAGAAGGAAAAAGAGGTGATTTTTAGCCACTCTCGATTTTGTACTTAGAAAAAATCCAAATTTTTTTTTTTTTTTTTCGTTTTTTTTCTAAGTGTCTGATCGAGAGAAGGAAAAAGAGGTGATTTTTAGCCACTCTCGATTTTGTACTTAGAAAAAATCCAAATTTTTTTTTTTTTTTTCCGTTTTTTTTCTAAGTGTCTGATCGAGAGAAGAAAAAGAGGTGATTTTTAGCCACTCTCGATTTTGTACTTAGAAAAATCCAAATTTTTTTTTTTTTTTTTCCGTTTTTTTTCTAAGTGTCTGATCAAGAAAAGGAAAAAGAGGTGATTTTTAGCCTCTCTCGATTTTGTACTTAGAAAAAATCCAAATTTTTTTTTTTTTTTTTTCCGTTTTTTTCTAAGTGTCTGATCGAGAGAAGGAAAAGAGGTGATTTTTAGCCACTCTCGATTTTGTACTTAGAAAAAATCCAAATTTTTTTTTTTTTTTTTTTCCGTTTTTTTCTAAGTGTCTGATCGAGAGAAGGAAAAAGAGGTGATTTTTAGCCTCTCTCGATTTTGTACTTAGAAAAAATCCAATTTTTTTTTTTTTTTTTCATTTTTTTTTCTAAGTGTCTGATCGAGAGAAGGAAAAGAGGTGATTTTTAGCCACTCTCGATTTTGTACTTAGAAAAATCCAAATTTTTTTTTTTTTTTTTTCCGTTTTTTTTCTAAGTGTCTGATCGAGAGAAGGAAAAAGAGGTTGATTTTTAGCCTCTCTCGATTTTGTACTTAGAAAAAATCCAAATATATATTTTTTTTTTTCCGTTTTTTTTTCTAAGTGTCTGATCGAGAGAAGGAAAAAGAGGTGATTTTTAGCCTCTCTCGATTTTGTACTTAGAAAAAATCCAAATATATATTTTTTTTTTTTCCGTTTTTTTTCTAAGTGTCTGATCGAGAGAAGGAAAAAGAGGTGATTTTTAGCCTCTCTCGATTTTGTACTTAGAAAAAATCCAATTTTTATTTTTTTTTTCATTTTTTTTTCTAAGTGTCTGATCGAGAGAAGGAAAAAGAGGTGATTTTTAGCCACTCTCGATTTTGTACTTAGAAAAAATCCAAATTTTTTTTTTTTTTTTTCCGTTTTTTTTTTCTAAGTGTCTGATCGAGAGAAGGAAAAAGAGGTGATTTTTAGCCTCTCTCGATTTTTGTACTTAGAAAAAATCCAATTATTTTTTTTTTTTTTTCCGTTTTTTTTCTAAGTGTCTGATCGAGAGAAGGAAAAAGAGGTGATTTTTAGCCTCTCTCGATTTTGTACTTAGAAAAAATCCAAATTTTTTTTTTTTTTTTTTTTTTTTTCTAAGTGTCCGATCGAGAGAAGGAAAAAGAGGTGATTTTTAGCCTCTCTCGATTTTGTACTTAGAAAAATCCAAATTTTTTTTTTTTTTTTTTCGTTTTTTTTCTAAGTGTCTGATCGAGAGAAGGAAAAAGAGGTGATTTTTAGCCTCTCTCGATTTTGTACTTAGAAAAAATCCAAATTTTTTTTTTTTTTTTTCCGTTTTTTTTCTAAGTGTCTGATCGAGAGAAGGAAAAAGAGGTGATTTTTAGCCTCTCTCGATTTTGTACTTAGAAAAAATCCAAATTTTTTTCTTTTTTTTTTTTTTTTTTTCTAAGTACTTAGAAAAAATCCAAATTTTTTTTTTTTTTTTCTGTTTTTTTTCTTAGTGTCTGATCGAGAGAAGGAAAAAGAGGTGATTTTTAGCCTCTCTCGATTTTGTACTTAGAAAAAAATCCAAATTTTTTTTTTTTTTTTTTCCGTTTTTTTTCTAAGTGTCTGATCGAGAGAAGGAAAAAGAGGTGATTTTTAGCCTCTCTCGATTTTGTACTTAGAAAAAATCCAATTTTTTTTTTTTTTTTTTTTTTTTTCTAAGTGTCCGATCGAGAGAAGGAAAAAGAGGTGATTTTTAGCCTCTCTCGATTTTGTACTTAAAAAAAATCCAAATTTTTTTTTATTTTTTTTTTCTAAGTGTCCGATCGAGAGAAGGAAAAAGAGGTGATTTTTAGCCTCTCTCGATTTTGTACTTAGAAAAAATCCAAATTTTTTTTTTTTTTTTTCCGTTTTTTTTCTAAGTGTCTGATCGAGAGAAGGAAAAAGAGGTGATTTTTAGCCTCTCTCGATTTTGTACTTAGAAAAAATCCAAATTTTTTTTTTTTTTTTTTTTTTTTTTCTAAGTGTCCGATCGAGAGAAGGAAAAAGAGGTGATTTTTAGCCTCTCTCGATTTTGTACTTAGAAAAAAATCCAAATTTTTTTTTTTTTTTTTTCCGTTTTTTTTCTAAGTGTCTGATCGAGAGAAGGAAAAAGAGGTGATTTTTAGCCTCTCTCGATTTTGTACTTAGAAAAAATCCAAATTTTTTTTTATTTTTTTTTTTCTTCTAAGTGTCCGATCGAGAGAAGGAAAAAGAGGTGATTTTTAGCCTCTCTCGATTTTGTACTTAGAAAAAATCCAAATTTTTTTTTTTTTTTTTTCGTTTTTTTTCTAAGTGTCTGATCGAGAGAAGGAAAAAGAGGTGATTTTTAGCCTCTCTCGATTTTGTACTTAGAAAAAATCCAAATTTTTTTTTTTTTTTTTCCGTTTTTTTTCTAAGTGTCTGATCGAGAGAAGGAAAAAGAGGTGATTTTTAGCCTCTCTCGATTTTGTACTTAGAAAAAATCCAAATTTTTTTCTTTTTTTTTTTTTTTTTTCTAAGTACTTAGAAAAATCCAAATTTTTTTTTTTTTTTTTCTGTTTTTTTTCTTAGTGTCTGATCGAGAGAAGGAAAAAGAGGTGATTTTTAGCCTCTCTCGATTTTGTACTTAGAAAAAATCCAAATTTTTTTTTTTTTTTTTTCCGTTTTTTTTCTAAGTGTCTGATCGAGAGAAGGAAAAAGAGGTGATTTTTAGCCTCTCTCGATTTTGTACTTAGAAAAAATCCAATTTTTTTTTTTTTTTTTTTTTTTTTTCTAAGTGTCCGATCGAGAGAAGGAAAAGAGGTGATTTTTAGCCTCTCTCGATTTTGTACTTAAAAAAATCCAAATTTTTTTTTATTTTTTTTTTCTAAGTGTCCGATCGAGAGAAGGAAAAAGAGGTGATTTTTAGCCTCTCTCGATTTTGTACTTAGAAAAAATCCAAATTTTTTTTTTTTTTTTTCCGTTTTTTTCTAAGTGTCTGATCGAGAGAAGGAAAAGAGGTGATTTTTAGCCTCTCTCGATTTTGTACTTAGAAAAAATCCAAATTTTTTTTTTTTTTTTTTTTTTTTTTCTAAGTGTCCGATCGAGAGAAGGAAAAAGAGGTGATTTTTAGCCTCTCTCGATTTTGTACTTAGAAAAAAATCCAAATTTTTTTTTTTTTTTTTCCGTTTTTTTTCTAAGTGTCTGATCGAGAGAAGGAAAAAGAGGTGATTTTTAGCCTCTCTCGATTTGTACTTAGAAAAAATCCAAATTTTTTTATTTTTTTTTTTTCTTCTAAGTGTCCGATCGAGAGAAGGAAAAAGAGGTGATTTTTAGCCTCTCTCGATTTTGTACTTAGAAAAAATCCAAATTTTTTTTATTTTTTTTTCCGTTTTTTTTCTAAGTGTCTGATCGAGAGAAGGAAAAAGAGGTGATTTTTAGCCTCTCTCGATTTTGTACTTAGAAAAAATCCAAATTTTTTTTTTTTTTTTTTTTTTTTCTAAGTGTCCGATCGAGAGAAGGAAAAAGAGGTGATTTTTAGCCTCTCTCGATTTTGTACTTAGAAAAAATCCAAATTTTTTTTTTTTTTTTTCCGTTTTTTTTCTAAGTGTCTGATCGAGAGAAGGAAAAAGAGGTGATTTTTAGCCT